>NC_091191.1:21779720-21807220 GCF_040958095.1 Procambarus clarkii | reverse complement strand
GTTCCAGGAGGTCTTCACAACAGAACAAAGTGAGGTCACTGTGCTAGGAGAAAGGAAAGTAAACCAGGCGGCCTTGGAAGGGTTCAAAATTACGAGAGAGGAGGTCAAGAGACACCTGCTGGATCTGGATGTTAGAAAGACTGTTAGTCCAGATGGGATATCACCATGGGTATTGAAAGAGTGTGAAGAGGCACTCTGCTTCCCACTCTCCATAGTGTATAGTAGGTCACTGGAGACGGGAGACCTACCAGAAATATGGAAGACGGCGAATGTGGTTCTGCCCGAAACGCATTGCGTAATAGTGGCTTTAGGCATTGTATGTACTAGCTCTATCTATATATCGATCCATTAATGTAACATTACTTGTATGTATGTACCTTTCCTGAATAAACATATTTATTTATTTATTTTATTTATACAAAAAGGGCGACAGGCAAGAGGCACTGAACTACAGACCAGTGTCCTTAACTTGAATACCATGCAAGGTGATGGAGAAGATCGTGAGAAAAAATCTAGTAACACATCTGGAGAGAAGGGACTTCGTGACAAAGCGCCAACATGGGTTCATGGAGTGTAAATCTTGCCTGACTGGCTTAATAGAATTCTACGATCAGGTGACAAAGATTAAGCAAGAAAGAGAGGGCTAGGAGGACTGCATTTTCTTGGATTGTCGGAAAGCCTTTGACACAGTACCGCATAAGAGGCTGGTACATAAGCTGGGGAGCCAGGCAGGTGTAGCTGGTAAGGTGCTCCAGTGGATAAGAGAGTACCTAAGCAATAGGAAGCAGAGAGTTATGGTGAGGGGTGAGATCTCAGATTGGCGTGAAGTCACCAGTGGAGTCCCACAGGGCTCTGTACTCGGTCCTATGTTGTTTCTGATATATGTAAATGATCTCCCGGAGGGTATAGATTAATTTCTCTCAATGTTTGCGGACGATGCCAAAATTATGAGAAGGATTGAAATAGAAGAGGACTGTTTGAGGCTTCAAGAAGACCTAGACAAGCTGAAGGAATGGTCGAATAAATGGTTGTTAGAGTTTAACCCAACCAAATGTAATGTAATGAGGATAGGTGTAGGGAGCAGGAGGCCAGATACAAGGTATCATCTGGGAGAGGGAATTCTTCAGGAGTCAGAGAAAGAAAAAGACTTGGGGGTTGATATCACGCCAGACCTGTCTCCTGCAGCACATATCAAGAGGATAACATCAGCGGCATATGCCAGGCTGGCCAACATACGAACGGCATTCAGAAACTTGTGTAAAGAATCATTCAGAACTTTGTATACCACATATGTCAGGCCAATCCTGGAGTATGCAGCCCCAGCATTCAGTCCATATCTAGTCAAGGATAAGACTGAACTGGAAAAGGTTCAAAGGTTTGCCACCAGACTAGTACCCGAGCTGAGAGGTATGAGCTACGAGGAGAGACTACGGGAATTAAACCTCACTTCGCTGGAAGACAGAAGAGTTAGGGGGGACATGATCACCACATTCAAGATTCTGAAGGGAATTGATAGGGTAGATAAAGACAGGCTATTTAATAACACAAGGGGCACACGCACAAGGGGACACAGGTGGAAACTGAGTGCCCAAATGAGCCACAGAGTTATTAGAAAGAACTTTTTTAGTGTCAGAGTGGTTGACAAATGGAATGCATTAGGAAGTGATGTGGTGGAGGCTGACTCCATACACAGTTTCAAGTGTAGATATGATAGAGCCCAATAGGCTCAGGAATCTGTACACCTGTTGATTGACGGTTGAGAGGCGGGACCAAATAGCCAGAGCTCAACCCCCGCAAACACATCTAGGTGAGTACAACTAGGTGAGTACATCCTCCCCCTCTCTTGACGCACCAAGCAACCATTAAATATCTCTACACATCTTGGTGATTGATTGATGATTGATTAAGATTAAGCCACCCAAAAGGTGGCACGGGCATGAATAGCCCGTAAGTGGTGGCCCTTTTGAGCCATTACCAGTATCAAGAGCTGATACTGGAGATCTGTGGAGGTGCGACTGCCCCCTGCGTGACGGGAGATGTCTCCCCCGTGACATCTTGGTGTTAATGACATAAATGTTATCATGTTTATTGACCTGTATATTCCATCATAGCTTTTTTTTTTTTTTTTTTTTTGAGATATATACAAGAGTTGTTACATTCTTGTACAGCCACTAGTACGCGTAGCGTTTCGGACAAGTCCTTAATCCTACGGTCCCTGGAATACGATCCCCTGCCGCGAAGAATCGTTTTTTCATCCAAGTACACATTTTACTGTTGCGTTAAACAGAGGCTACAGTTAAGGAATTGCGCCCAGTAAATCCTCCCCGGCCAGGATACGAACCCATGACATAGCGCTCGCGGAACGCCAGGCGAGTGTCTTACCACTACACCACGGAAACTGTTATTTATTTAGCTATTTAAACATTAAAGATTTAGTGTTTATGCTCCACGTTATGTGCTGAGTTCCCATTAGTCGGATGATTTCTACATGTGAAGAGTGTGAGAGAAGAATCAGAGAGTGCACAGATGAGCGTGAGAGTGAGATAATAGTTAGTGTGTAAGCTTGCATGGATGAATGTGGATGACCCTGTGTGTGCGGTGTCATTCATCTCTCTGTACTTTCCTATCCGTGCTTTCCAAACATAATTTCTCAAGATCTTTCATTTCGCATAATGTGCGTGATAAGCTATAGATCTCAGATCTACACTAGTATATCATTATCTTTTCCTTTTTATGATCTTAGCTCTCTGGCATATTAAACTATTTAAGTCAACTGTAAGCGTACAACATACATTCAGTTGTTCTGTTTCGTAACATACAGACCATCAAAGTTGTTTTACATCTAAAGTTGATTCTGTTTGCCTCTCTTCTAGTATAACTTATATCTTATAAATATTACTAATTCAACAGATCTGGGTCTTCCAAAACGTCTATTTAAGTTTCGTGCTTGTGTTTACTCTCAAATTTGCTGTAATTACAATTTTTCTCCATTTTCGGGAGTGTGTCAAGACCCGTGGAGAGGATGGTCAGATTAGTGGGAGGGTGAAAGCATGTGGCTGTTAGGGAGACTGGTGCAAGACTGAGTGACCAGGAATGCAGGTGACTGGGTAAGTGTGGATGAGTGGAATTACTTATCTATTACTGAAGATGAGCCATTCACAATGCATACTTACCTTATTATATGAAGTTATTAGATGAAAGATTAAATGAGATTTGATAATAAAGTTATGATGGAATTCCTTACTAAGATCATGTGAGTGACGTTTTTATGAGTTGAAACATTTTGAAAATTGTATGGTCCATCAGGTCAAATCCGGAGCTCACAGTTCCTGCGACGGCGCTGGAACCAATCGTACTGGCGTTTGCCATTCCATTGGAGACTTCCGGCGCCGTGGAGAGGGGGGGGGGACCTGCTGCTTTGGTAACAACTTCTCCTCCATACCAACCTACCTCTGGCTTTGCACCCTGGAGAAGTCACTCCAGACCGGCAACCAGAGCCAACTTCATAGTCTCCTGAGACTGGTGGATGCCTACTACTACTACTACTTACTTAATGGACCTCACAATTCTCAAGATGTTTTAACACATCAAAATGTCACTAACATGTTCTTAGTAAGGAATTCAATCATAACCATTATCATATCTCATTTAATCTTTCATATAATTACTTCTTACGTAGTAACCGACCAAAAATTAGTAGAGGAGTGGGTTTGTATTATAGCTTTATTCAACATCAAACTATAACATAACTTTACGCTTTCAAAAACAAATTAACTCCTATTTTACGCATTAACTAGCGTACCTCAATCATTCTGTTTCACAACTAAACTCTTAATGTATCAAAGTTTATGACTAGCGATACTTGGAATAGAATTTTTTACTAACTGGGCTTAAAGTGTATACAGAACCCTTGACCAGTCTTTGCAAAATTCCCTGAGTATTATAGAGTGAATGTGGCTTGTACTCACCTAGTTGTACTCACCTAGTTGTGTTTGCAGGGGTTGAGCTCTGGCTCTTTGGTCCCGCCTCTCCACCGTCAATTAACTGATGTACAGATTCCTGAGTCTACTGGGCTCTATCATATCTACCTTTGAAACTGTGTATGGAGTCAGCCTCCACCACATCACTTCCTAGCTTGTGCCAGTGAATGTGTGCAAGCGTGCATCATCTTGCATGAACATGCGTCTTGTTTTTGCTGAATGACAAGTTTTTTGCAGAGTGACTTAGTTTTTTGTGCAGAGAGGTTTATATTTCAGCTCACCTTAGTTTTAGAATGACAATTTTTGTTGCTGTTAAGGGGGCCGGGTGTTGTTGTTAAGGGGGCCGGGTGCTTGTGTTCAGAAACCTCATCAATCACTCTACATTTTTTGTGAGTTATATCTACATGGTAAATGCTCCAACTTTTCCTAATTGATCAACATCATACCAAGAACAGGAAAAAATTTAAAAATAAAATAGAAAAAAAATCACAATTACAAATTTGCATGAAAAATATTAAAATGTCACCAAATGTTATTTCATTCATTATGGCCTCATAAAGGCATGTAACGTTCGTGTTTCTCGATGAAAAATATTGTTTGAGGGTAAAATATTGAGTTCAATAATTAAAAAAAAAAATAAAAAAAAATTAAAAGTACAAAAAAAATAAGTTTGGCCATCCAAATATGTGCAAAATTTAGACGCAAAAAAAATATAACTCAAAACAATATGGCTTTATAACTAAACAACCAAAAGGAAACCTTAGAACTAAGAACGTTGCACATAATATGTTAAAATGGTGAGAATCGGTCAGAAACTGAATTTTTGATGCTGTGTCAAAGTTGAAAATATTGTTCATACAAAAAAAGGCAGTTAAAGTTCTAGACAATGAATATAGCATTTCGATTTTTTTCAATTCAATTCCCCCCCCCCCCCCCCAAAAAAAAAAATATATATATAGGGATAACAAACATATGTATTGTAGTAACGTCCATATATAAATGATAAGGCCCTCATCTGGCCCTCATTCATCAATGCAACCTAAATAGACAAAGAGAATAGAGTTTGAAATCTGTAAATAAATCGGCCAAAAAAAAAAAATACAAGTCACAATTTCTTCCACTTGTGACTGAATAACATGTTGACCAATTTCGTTCCAACTTCACATACTTAGTGCCGAATATGCAGTCTTCAAGATGTACAAGTCATAACATAATCCACTTAGAAACAAAGGAGAGAAAAAAAACTAAAAAAAAAAAAAATTTTTTTTTAAGCTGTTCGTACAATGGGACATAAGAAATATTGCCATTGGGAAATTTATTTATATGATATATAATAAAATACAGCATAATAACATACTGACATTATTAAGTGTGAAATTTGTCCTTCCAGGTGTTTCCAGCTGCATAGTCACTTTGTAGACCTTCCTTACTACTACTTTTCTGCTTGGTGTGTCAGAGAGGTGCTCGCCTCTTTTTATCCCTGATAGTCAGTAACTAGGAGGTGTTGTTGTTGTTGTTATCAGTACTGGTTGCCGCCCATCGTGCATACATTATAAAAAAATAGTAAAAAAAATCAATTTCTTAACATATTTTCACGACGCTGATGCCAAATAATGGGATATTTGTTTACAATTTTTCACTATATTTCATATTTGGAAAAATACTCCTCGGTCACCAGGGCCCTTAACTGTATGATCACATGATATACCTCATAACCTCTTCTTCCTTTCACTAGCTAATCTTAGTTTAGTTATCGTGTATACCATATCATCTCTGTGCAATCATGCTTTAGTATAACAAGTTCTATATTTTTATTTTTATCCCAGGAGGTGATGATATTACAATAAACAAAGTATGACGTCTAAGACTTCATTTCGATACAAGATTGCATTATTTCTTCCAGGACCTATGTTCCCACACTAATAAACACATAATTTTTCTCACACTCCAACTCATCTCTCGGATGCAAAGCAACCTTTCAAGCATTTGATAATCTCGCTTTTTAACTCTTTAGTCATTCACAGCAAAGTTCATTTTCCACAGCTCATCCGTGAGATTGTATGGTACTTCTTATCAGATCATGTCGTGGTAACCTCTAAGTGATTGGCTAGTATTAGCTTAATATTGATATGAATTAAGAAACACGAGCATTAATAATTACAGAATATTTATTTACATTCCATCATTAAATAAGTAGCATCATAAATCAATTATTTTACAACATGCTAACATAAAGCGGCATCGCCATCATACATAACTAAATTCGTTCAAAGTTATTTTTTCTACTGGGGGTGGAACAGACTTTGTGCTGTAGCATCTCTCCTACTCCAGGGAAGGAATATGGGATAAAGCATTAGTGGTTGTGGTGGGAGGTCTTCCACTTGTATCACTGCAGCACCTTCCTTACCTACATCTTCTAGCTCTACCCCCTGCCCCCCCTCTATCACTTCCACATCTCCTCCCTCCTCCACATTCACCACTTCCTCATCCTCAACCTCCACCTCAATCCCACCAGCATTTGGGATATCGGGATGACCATATGCCAATGACTGAGTTAGACTTAGAATGTAGCATTTATCATCGAATGTTGACAAACCTCTGCATGTACTGCGACATGCACAGATCTATTCTTGCACATCCGTATAGGTTTTGACACACATCAGATTGAAGTGTTCTGTTCAAGCATGTGTTGAAATGATTCGTGTGACAGCTTCTCTTGGAGACAATATGGTACTCCCTTGCACTTACAGGTATGTTCTCCATCCTGAGTGGTGAAAGAGTATGTTTTAAGTCTAAGAGCAATTAATTGATTAATGATCTTAGACCCAATTTCTGACATGAGCAACCCTAGTTCATCTTCGCATGTTATGGAGTAGAATGGGTGGGTGTCAAGAAAGGTGCTAAAATCCATACAGTCAAAGAGAGGAGCTCTTCAAACACATCCCAACAGGTGTGTTTAATGATGAAAGGGTCTGTGTCTGTATATAATAGACTCGCTTTATCCCCCATACCCAGGTTTTGCCACATCAGACCAGAACTCGTAGAGACATTTCTTAGCACTTTGGAGCATGTGATAGCCACAATACGTAGTAGTGTTGACCTGGAGAGACTTGTGCTTGATAGTGCAGATCACATGGTCTTTACTTAACAACAGACTGCTTGAAGAATGGGTTATGAGCGCATTTCAGGAAGGCTCTATGATCAGTGAACAAGTAGTGTTTGTTCTCATATTTAGATTCATCTTTGAGACTCTTTTCATATATGGATTTTGATACAAGTTTTAAAACTTTTTTTTTATCGCGTATTTGGTAGCAGCTCATTCACGAACATTGAATTAAATATTTAAGGCAAGTCTCCTGCTCAAATTCGTAGATGTTGTGAACTTTAGCTACTTCTAATCCAATACGAGTGAGCAACTGTAACAGTTCAAGACTAACCAGGTAATTTTTCAGAGGAACATGCATAGCAATTTTTTTAGGCAGACCGCATCTTTCTTCTGGAAAAATATTCTTACTGTAAGGTGAAATCTGATCATCTGTAATGCAAACGTGTGAAAGAACTAGGGGTAGCTCGTTCGTATACCTGGCAACCTCTGGAGAAACCTGCACTGTATTACACAATATCACTATCCTTTTGGTCGTCACACACAATATTCTCCAACCCGCGCTCTAACACTGCATCATGCTAGTTGTGAGACAGCTTCCGTATCCCACCACACGAGAGAGCAGTTCAGTCATACACACACCTTATAATCGGTTAAGTCCAAGAAGATGATGTAACTACTATCATCACTAGGATCTGAGCCTGTGTGTTGGTTCTCCACATTTGTGTCACTTGTGAACTCACAACAGAGATTCCGATGGAGTAAGTCCCACAGCGGTGGGTCTGACTACATCCAGTTCTACATTAGATTTGAGCAAGAAAGCATCCCAAGCAAAAGAGGGTAGAGAAATGTAGTGGGAAATGTGTAATATATAGAGGGTAAGAAATGTATCTCGCCATACTGTGAACACATCTCCCAACAACCCCAGTGTCAACTTTCAGATATAGAACAAGATATTCCCCGATGTTGCGACATTAGGCTAGATAAAAAAATTCTAATGCTTGCTTATAATCTTATGTTATTTGAAAGTGGATTATCAAATATAGTGTGAAGTGCAGTGAGAAAACAGTAAGTAAACTGAAAAAGACAATGAGTAGTCTGAAAAAGTATGACACTGTGAACTCATTGAAAATAAGAAGCAATGAGCTTCATAAAAACATAACCAGGACCCCAATTAATACAATGTGAACTCTGGAAAAAAATTATCACTCTTCAAAAAAAATCTGGTCAATTTGCAAAAAAAAAAACAACACTTGTCATTGCAAAAACTAAGTCACTGTGCAAAAAAAATTTGTCCCTCGGCAAAAACTAAAGTCACTATGCATAACCTATAAAGATATGATACAATATAGACTGCTCTAGCAAGATTGATATGCCCAAACACTTACATGCATGTTCATGCAAGGTGATGCACGCTCACAGACGCTTACACACATTCACTGGCACAAGCCACACTCACCCTATAATACTCAGGGAATTTGGTAAAGACTGGTCAAGGGTTGAGTGTACACTTTATGCTCAGTTGGTAACAAATAATATTCCAAGTATCGCTAGTCATAAACTCTGATACCTTAGGAGTTTAGTTGTGAAACAAAATGATTGAGGTATGTTAGATACTGCATTAAAGATGAGTTAATTTGTTTTTGAAACTGTTAAGTAATGTTATAGTTTGATGTTGAATAAAGCTATAATACCACCCCTCTACTACTTTTTGGTTGGTTACTACATATGAAGTAATTATATGAAAGATTAAATGAGATATGATAATGGTAAAGTTATGATTGAAATCCTTACTAAGATGGTGTGAGTAACGTTTTTATGTGGTAAAAGATCTTGAGAATTGCATGGTCCATTAGGTAAATATGCATTGTAAATGGCTCATCTACAGTAACAGGTAAGTACTAAGAGGTAAGTACTCTCACTCATCCACACTCACCTGATCACCCGAATTCCTGGTCAATAAGTATTGTGCTAGTCTCCCTAACAGCCACATGCTCTCTCCCTCCCGCTAACCTGACCATCCAATAATGATGGTGTGCTGAACTAGTAAGACATGCTGTAACAGTTAGAGTCTCTAAAAAAATATAGTTGACTCTTACACGATCTTTCCTCGTGTCGATAAGACCGCAGTCGGAGTATTGCACCCGGGTCGCAAACATGCGTGCACGTGTGCCTTCACGCCAATTGTATTGAAGTTTACTACGAACAAAATACTATTGTTAAAACTACTAAGACCCAACACAGTGTGGGTATGGGGTGCATAATAAAGAAGACATTGAATCACCTCACCTGAGAGCAGCATGACTGCATGCACCCCCCCCCCCCCACCAAACCCCAAGCGCATTGATTACGCTCATCCACCACAGTCACCCATCATCTATCTGTCTTCCCATTCTCAGAATGGCGGGGACCCCTCATCAATGTCAATCTTGAGATAACAGCCCACCTGCACCTAGGGTCACGCACCAACCTTCACGATTAACGGGCGATTAATCACACTCATCCGCCAGTCATTCATCTGTCATCCATCTTCGCTGATGGAGAGGACGGTCTACGTCTCCGAGGGGGAGGAGTGACCGGAGACCTGCACCTGAGTCACACACGCATGTGCCTTCACGATTTGCGGGTGATTTATCACACTCATCCATCAGTCATCCTTCTGTCATTCATCTCCGCTGACAGAAGGGGCAGTCTACAGCATCAGTCTCGAGGTAAGCGGTCACAAACACGTGGGTCGCCCATGCACCTTCACGATTAGCAGGCGATTAATCACACTTATCCATCAGTTATCCATCTGTCACCCATTCTCTGCTGATGAAGGGACGTTCTACGTCTCCAAGAGGGTGGAGGGTAACTGGAAACCGCACCCGGGACTCACAATTAATCACCCATATCCTTCAGTCACCCATCAATCATCTATCTGACATCCATCTCTGCTGATGGATGGGACGGTCGTAGTTTCCTTTTTCCCTGTTATTAACCAGCAACAATTGGAAAATAAATTCACAGAAGTCATCCAAGCTGGGAAACATAAGGTGGGACAATATATACTGCACCGTACAGCATTAAAATTCTCTACAACTACACTACTGAGAATTGTATTTAACTTCCGTGGAAAACCAAATCAACAGTGACTTACTTAATGATTGCTACAAACAGGACTAAGCCTAATGCAGAAGCTATATGATGTGCTGTTGAAGTTCCTGATAGAGACATGTGGTTGTACAGCTGACATCGGTAAAGTATTCCTTAGGGTGGGCCTCCAAGTGGATGACCGAAATTACACCAAGTTCCTTTGGTTGAGGGATCCTAATAGTGCGATAATTACCTACAGATTTGACTGATTACTGTTTAGAGCAACTTCATCACGGTCATACTTCAAACAACACTTGATACGACCTACCAAAATCAGACAGCCCACATAAAACAGAAATAAATGCCATTTGGTATGTTGACAACTTCCAAGGGACAACTAGCCGTGAAGAAAAGCTGCTACTCATCAATAAGGAAGTAAACCAAGAGTCAAAGGGAGCAAACGTGCCGCCTCCAATCTTGGACTTCCAACAATCTGAAACTAATTAAATTGATCGAAATCACTTTCCAGGCTACCTGACTTTCCTGGTAAATGACTTTAATAGGTGCCCCAACAAGTAAAAGAACTCAGCATTGGATGGAAATTTAAGTCTGATCAACTCATATTCAAATCCGTGACAAATGGAACTAATATCATAACCATGGATTCACTATTGACTTGAGAAAGGTCTTTGATACTGTTAACCATAACTACCTCTTACTTAAACTACACCATTGTGGAATCCGAGGCCTTGCCCTGAACTATATCCGATTCTATCTTAGTGACAGACACCAATATGTAGCCATCAATGATATGGCTCTCCCATTCTACCATTAACTGTAGGGGTGCCACAGGGTAGCATCCTAGGACCTCTCCTATTTCTTATATACATCAATGATCTGCCTAATGTCTCTAACATTCTTAAACCTATATTATTTGTTGACGATACTACCCTCATCAACTCAGACCCCAACCCATACATATTAAATAATGTTGTAAATAACGAACTAAAAAAAGTCCACTTATGGATGTCAACCAACCTTGTTCTTATATGCAGACCCTGCTCTGAAACTCTTCCTGGACAGATGTAATAGGACCCATAATCATCACACCAGAAATAAATATATCTTTGATATCCCCAGAGTTAAACTTAATCTGTGTAAACACTCCATGCAAATAAAGGGACCCAGTCTATGGAACTCACTCACTAACGAATTGAAATGCTTTCCAACTTTTGCCTTATTCAAAAACAAAAACAAAAAGTACCTAATTTCATCTTCATAGTTTCCTACCTAGTGCTTTAAACTCACACTGTATCCAGTGCTACCCAATCCCCCAATATATGTACCTAAGCTATATAACTTTACCATTGTAATCAATGATATCATCATGTATAATGATTGTTATATTGAACACATATTGCGAGCTACACAATCCCTCAACATATATGTACTTAATCATAAAACTTTACCTACTAATCTTTGTCAATTTTGTTTACAATGTTCATGTTAACATTTTGTAAATTTTGCTAGAAATTACGTACTTAATATTATCTGTAAGATTAAGGACCTGCCCGAAACGCTGTGCGTACTAGTGGCTTTACAAGAAGGTAAACACATCATGCTATGTACTCTCATAAAGCCATTGAACCTTCTTGTATATATATAAATAATATATAAATAAAAATGATAAGAGGAAGCTATTTTCACTGGTCAGCAAACCTTTCGACCCATTAGGACAAATAAGTCCCATAATTGTAAAGGGCAGAATGTTAATGTAGGAATGTTGGCTTGAGAAGGTTGGGTAGGATGATCCTCTGTTCCTAAAACTCCATGAAAAATGGAGAGGGAAAGCTAAGGAACAAAACTCCTTGAAATTTTCAAGTTCTCTCAAATGGGCACTAATGAATATAAAACTGGACGTCTATATGTGTTTCGTGACGGATCAACGAGATCTTATGGCACTGTAGCATACTTAAAAATAATCAATTAGCTAACTTAATCTCATTAAGGGCAAGGGTTGCATTTCCAAAGGACAGTGTTATGGTCAGATCATGAAGCCGTGCTTCAATGGGTGCATAACAACAATAGCAAGACACACTATGTCAGCAATCGAATAAAGGAAATTTAAGAACTTTCAGCAGGGTACACATTACAATGTGTGCCAACCAAAGAAAGCCAAGCTTACTATCTATCACGATGACTGCGGTTGAAACAATTTGCCCGAGCCGAGATGTGGTTCAATGGTCCCCATTGGCTAGTCAGTGACTAGTGGCCTAAACAAAAGCCACAAGTCATAATGATCAATATTACAGCTCCCACTGAAGTACCAGAATCACCCTTGACTCCAGTGATTGATTGTACTTGGTACTCAGCTCTAAACAAATTACTAGGAGTTACCCAGAATGTATTTTTGCTTTAAAACAAAACAGAAATAAAACACAACTTTCCAGGTGCTCTTAGTCCATATAAGTCTCTGATATAACCCTGATAATTACACATACTGCATTGCATTTTGGGGATAAATTAAAGCACCCAGATGTTAATTTAGATGTGGAAACACCCTTGGTTCCTTCTCCAGAATCATTGGGAGAGCAGACTGCTTGTGTTACACATACACATATCATGGTTGGGTTGTTGACACTATCACCTCACTAAGATAGCAGTACAAGGTCGTCATACTGTTAAACCCATAATTAAATAATGCATTGCAGGCGATGAGTCACAATAACGTGGCTGAAGTATGTTGACCAGACCACACACTAGAAAATGAAGGGACGACGACGTTTCGGTCCGTCCTGGACCATTCTCAAGTCTAAATAATGCATTGTCTGCAGGAGGAATGGTGCTCGGGTGAATCTTTTCCTAGGACCTCCACCACTCCCAGGAGAAGGAGTACTACACCTTCGTCCTTTTGAGACTACAGCTGTGGACTTAACGGGTGACATTACACTTACCGGCACCAAAGATCAAATCCCAATTAATGAATACATCTGCCTGTTTACATGTGCAGCTACTCAAATTCACCTCAAACTCCTGACTCCTGATATGAGTGCATAATCATTTATCCAGGCCTTCTTTATCCAGGATCTGTGTGTTTGAAACACACAGATCCTGCTCCAAGTTGATGATTTCAGACAACGGGTCCAGCTTGGTGGCTGGTAAGGCATACCTGAGGGAGATCTGGGATCATCCAGAAGTTTGCACTGTCCTCAAACAGAGGTAGTACTACAGGAGGTTCATACCACCCAGAGTATCATACCACAGTGGGTTCTACGAAAGGATGATGAGGACAGTGAAACGTTGTCTGCATAAAACGCTTCACCACCAGAAAATAGACCTCTTGAAACTCCAAACTGTGGTCACGGAGATAGAGTCCCGCATCAATAACCGCCCGTTGACTTATCTCTCGGATGATTGCTCCCGATATGAGCCTATCAGTTCAGCTTCTCTGGTGTATGGGCGACCTCTGACACCTGTACCGTACTTTGTGGACGAGGGACTCCTCTTACGCTGGGGAGAGTCACTTGCTTCACAGATATAAACATCAATCATCAGTGAAATAATATTTGGGCTAGGTAAAATCTAACATCTTTGTGGGAATATCACTATTTGGCTAATTCCCCCTGTAACAAAATTACAACCTGGCGACATTGTCCTAGTCTCGATATCCCGTCAGAGGTACTACCCCTCCCTAACACCCCAGACACCTCTCTGGTGTAAGCAGATTGTGAAATTGATGGCAAAACCGATCTGGGTGTCATATTTAGTAAGAATTTAAAGCCAAGAAATCAATACTTAAATGTTGGTAATAAGGCAAATAGAATACTGGGAATTTTCTACAATCGTTAACAATGAAATACCTGGTGTTATTCTTCAGCTTTATCATGCTCTTGTTAGGCCCATTTAGATTATGCAATTCAGTTACGGCCTCTTTACTATAGAATGGACATAAATTCACTTGAACGTGCTCAGCACAGGTTCGCAAGGCTACCATTGTTAATCTTCTATATGAAGAGATATTGAAAAAGCTTAATTTACATTCTCTAGAAAGACGAAGAATTTGGGTTAAAATAATTTAAATATTCTGTAGAAATGGATGAATGACCATAACAAGGGGAGTATTAACAAGGTAGAACACAAATCAATGGATATAAATTGGTTAAGTTTAAATTTGTGAGAGTCCCCGAGCATATGCTGGTTTAGAATCAGGTTTGTTGATTTGTGGAACAAATTACTAGGTAACATAATAAACATGAGATCCCTTCATTGTTTCAAGCTTAGATAAGTCTATATATATATATATATATATATATATATATATATATATATATAAAAACTGAAAACTCACACCCCAGAAGTGACTCGAACCCATACTCCCAGAAGCAACGCATCTGGTATGTACAAGACGCCTTAATCCACTTGACCATCACGACCGGACATAATGAGGTGATAGCCGAGGCTATTTGAACCAACCCAGTGCCGGCGGTGGGGTGGTTCAAATAGCCTCGGCTATCACCTCATTATGTCCGGTCGTGATGGTCAAGTGGATTAAGGCGTCTTGTACATACCAGATGCGTTGCTTCTGGGAGTATGGGTTCGAGTCACTTCTGGGGTGTGAGTTTTCAGTTGCATATGTCCTGGGGACCATTCAGGCTTGTTCGCATTTGTGTTCCTCACGTGTTGCCCCAAAGAATGAGGTGATTTGGTAAAATGCTATGCCCAAGATAACTATCCGAGTGCCGGCGGTGGGGTGGTTCAAATAGCCTCGGCTATCACCTCATTATGTCCGGTCGTGATGGTCAAGTGGATTAAGGCGTCTTGTACATACCAGATGCGTTGCTTCTGGGAGTATGGGTTCGAGTCACTTCTGGGGTGTGAGTTTTCAGTTGCATATGTCCTGGGGACCATTCAGGCTTGTTCGCATTTGTGTTCCTCACGTGTTGCCCCAAAGAATGAGGTGATTTGGTAAAATGCTATGCCCAAGATAACTATCCGAGTGCCGGCGGTGGGGTGGTTCAAATAGCCTCGGCTATCACCTCATTATGTCCGGTCGTGATGGTCAAGTGGATTAAGGCGTCTTGTACATACCAGATGCGTTGCTTCTGGGAGTATGGGTTCGAGTCACTTCTGGGGTGTGAGTTTTCAGTTGCATATGTCCTGGGGACCATTCAGGCTTGTTCGCATATATATATATATATATATATATATATATATATATATATATATATATATATATATATATATATATATATATATATGTCGTACCTAATAGCCAGAACGCACTTCTATGCCTACTATTCAAGGCCCGATTTGCCTAATAAGCCAAGTTTTCATGAATTAACTGTTTTTCGACTACCTAACCTACCTAACCTAACCTAACCTAACTTTTTCGGCTACCTAACCTAACCTAACCTATAAAGATAGGTTAGGTTAGGTTAGGTAGGGTTGGTTAGGTTCGGTCATATATCTACGTTATTTTTAACTCCAATAAAAAAAAATTGACCTCATACATAATGAAATGGGTAGCTTTATCATTTCATAAGAGAAAAATTAGAGAAAATATATTAATTCATGAAAACTTGGCTTATTAGGCAAATCGGGCCTTGCATAGTAGGCATAGAAGTGCGTTCTGGCTACTAGGTCCGACATATATATATATATATATATATATATATATATATATATATATATATATATATATATATATATATATATATATATATATTAGTATATTTTGGTAGCAGTCTTTCCTGTAGACATATATTATTAAATATGACCGAAAAAGTAAGATTAATAATTCTAACACGAATTTTCTCAATCTTTCGTACATTACGCTTCACTGTTGGAGGTAAATCAAAAATCACTTCTCCAAAATTCATTTTTATTTCTAGTCTGACGCGACACGGGCGCGTTTCGTAAAACTTATTACATTTTCAAAGACTTCACAAATACACAACTGATTAGAACTTACGTATCTCTGATTTTATATCTACATTTGAGTGAGGTGGGAGGGGTGATGTGGCATTAATACAAGACAGAACAAGAGGGGATATTAATAGGGTATTAAAAGTATCAACACAAGACAGAACAGAAACAATGGGTATTGAATAGAAGTGTTTGTAGAAAGCCTATTGGTCCATATTTCTTGATGCTTCTATATTGGAGCGGAGTCTTGAGGTGGGTAGAATATAGTTGTGCAATAATTGGCTGTTGATTGCTGGTGTTGACTTCTTGATGTGTAATTTTACACATCACAGAAGTCACATCACATTTTACACATCAAGAAGTGGATTAAGGCGTCTTGTACATACCAGTTGCGTTGCTTCTGGGAGTATGGGTTCGAGTCACTTCTGGGGTGTGAGTTTTCAGTTGCATATATTGTCCAGGGGACCATTCTGGCTTGTTCGCATTTGTGTTCCTCACGTGTGCCCCTAAGAATGAGGTGATTTGGTAAAATGCTATGCCCAAGATAACTATCCGAGTGCCGGCGGTGGGGTGGTTCAAATAGCCTCGGCTATCACCTCATTATGTCCGGTCGTGATGGTCAAGTGGATTAAGGCGTCTTGTACATACCAGTTGCGTTGCTTCTGGGAGTATGGGTTCGAGTCACTTCTGGGGTGTGAGTTTTCAGTTGCATATTGTCCAGGGGACCATTCTGGCTTGTTCGCATTTGTGTTCCTCACGTGTGCCCCTAAGAATGAGGTGATTTGGTAAAATGCTATGCCCAAGATAACTATCCGAGTGCCGGCGGTGGGGTGGTTCAAATAGCCTCGGCTATCACCTCATTATGTCCGGTCGTGATGGTCAAGTGGATTAAGGCGTCTTGTACATACCAGTTGCGTTGCTTCTGGGAGGATGGGTTCGAGTCACTTCTGGGGTGTGAGTTTTCAGTTGCATATTGTCCAGGGGACCATTCTGGCTTGTTCGCATTTGTGTTCCTCACGTGTGCCCCTAAGAATGAGGTGATTTGGTAAAATGCTATGCCCAAGATAACTATCCGAGTGCCGGCGGTGGGGTGGTTCAAATAGCCTCGGCTATCACCTCATTATGTCCGGTCGTGATGGTCAAGTGGATTAAGGCGTCTTGTACATACCAGTTGCGTTGCTTCTGGGAGTATGGGTTCGAGTCACTTCTGGGGTGTGAGTTTTCAGTTGCATATTGTCCAGGGGACCATTCTGGCTTGTTCGCATTTGTGTTCCTCATGTGTGCCCCTAAGAATGAGGTGATTTGGTAAAATGCTATGCCCAAGATAACTATCCGAGTGCCGGCGGTGGGGTGGTTCAAATAGCCTCGGCTATCACCTCATTATGTCCGGTCGTGATGGTCAAGTGGATTAAGGCGTCTTGTACATACCAGTTGCGTTGCTTCTGGGAGTATGGGTTCGAGTCACTTCTGGGGTGTGAGTTTTCAGTTGCATATTGTCCAGGGGACCATTCTGGCTTGTTCGCATTTGTGTTCCTCACGTGTGCCCCTAAGAATGAGGTGATTTGGTAAAATGCTATGCCCAAGATAACTATCCGAGTGCCGGCGGTGGGGTGGTTCAAATAGCCTCGGCTATCACCTCATTATGTCCGGTCGTGATGGTCAAGTGGATTAAGGCGTCTTGTACATACCAGTTGCGTTGCTTCTGGGAGTATGGGTTCGAGTCACTTCTGGGGTGTGAGTTTTCAGTTGCATATTGTCCAGGGGACCATTCTGGCTTGTTCGCATTTGTGTTCCTCACGTGTGCCCCTAAGAATGAGGTGATTTGGTAAAATGCTATGCCCAAGATAACTATCCGAGTGCCGGCGGTGGGGTGGTTCAAATAGCCTCGGCTATCACCTCATTATGTCCGGTCGTGATGGTCAAGTGGATTAAGGCGTCTTGTACATACCAGTTGCGTTGCTTCTGGGAGTATGGGTTCGAGTCACTTCTGGGGTGTGAGTTTTCAGTTGCATATTGTCCAGGGGACCATTCTGGCTTGTTCGCATTTGTGTTCCTCACGTGTGCCCCTAAGAATGAGGTGATTTGGTAAAATGCTATGCCCAAGATAACTATCCGAGTGCCGGCGGTGGGGTGGTTCAAATAGCCTCGGCTATCACCTCATTATGTCCGGTCGTGATGGTCAAGTGGATTAAGGCGTCTTGTACATACCAGTTGCGTTGCTTCTGGGAGTATGGGTTCGAGTCACTTCTGGGGTGTGAGTTTTCAGTTGCATATTGTCCAGGGGACCATTCTGGCTTGTTCGCATTTGTGTTCCTCACGTGTGCCCCTAAGAATGAGGTGATTTGGTAAAATGCTATGCCCAAGATAACTATCCGAGTGCCGGCGGTGGGGTGGTTCAAATAGCCTCGGCTATCACCTCATTATGTCCGGTCGTGATGGTCAAGTGGATTAAGGCGTCTTGTACATACCAGTTGCGTTGCTTCTGGGAGTATGGGTTCGAGTCACTTCTGGGGTGTGAGTTTTCAGTTGCATATTGTCCAGGGGACCATTCTGGCTTGTTCGCATTTGTGTTCCTCATGTGTGCCCCTAAGAATGAGGTGATTTGGTAAAATGCTATGCCCAAGATAACTATCCGAGTGCCGGCGGTGGGGTGGTTCAAATAGCCTCGGCTATCACCTCATTATGTCCGGTCGTGATGGTCAAGTGGATTAAGGCGTCTTGTACATACCAGTTGCGTTGCTTCTGGGAGTATGGGTTCGAGTCACTTCTGGGGTGTGAGTTTTCAGTTGCATATTGTCCAGGGGACCATTCTGGCTTGTTCGCATTTGTGTTCCTCACGTGTGCCCCTAAGAATGAGGTGATTTGGTAAAATGCTATGCCCAAGATAACTATCCGAGTGCCGGCGGTGGGGTGGTTCAAATAGCCTCGGCTATCACCTCATTATGTCCGGTCGTGATGGTCAAGTGGATTAAGGCGTCTTGTACATACCAGTTGCGTTGCTTCTGGGAGTATGGGTTCGAGTCACTTCTGGGGTGTGAGTTTTCAGTTGCATATTGTCCAGGGGACCATTCTGGCTTGTTCGCATTTGTGTTCCTCACGTGTGCCCCTAAGAATGAGGTGATTTGGTAAAATGCTATGCCCAAGATAACTATCCGAGTGCCGGCGGTGGGGTGGTTCAAATAGCCTCGGCTATCACCTCATTATGTCCGGTCGTGATGGTCAAGTGGATTAAGGCGTCTTGTACATACCAGTTGCGTTGCTTCTGGGAGTATGGGTTCGAGTCACTTCTGGGGTGTGAGTTTTCAGTTGCATATTGTCCAGGGGACCATTCTGGCTTGTTCGCATTTGTGTTCCTCACGTGTGCCCTTAAGAATGAGGTGATTTGGTAAAATGCTATGCCCAAGATAACTATCCGAGTGCCGGCGGTGGGGTGGTTCAAATAGCCTCGGCTATCACCTCATTATGTCCGGTCGTGATGGTCAAGTGGATTAAGGCGTCTTGTACATACCAGTTGCGTTGCTTCTGGGAGTATGGGTTCGAGTCACTTCTGGGGTGTGAGTTTTCAGTTATATATATATATATATATATATATATATATATATATATATATATATATATATATATATATATATATATATATATATATATATATGCACGAGTTTGGTTGGATATAAATAGGAACTGCCATCGGCTGACCAAAAGAGTTTTTGCAGTTTCGATAATTCTTTTGTTCTCTCGTTTTCCCCTTGTATGTTAACACTGCATTGGTTAGTGTAAGAGAAGAGAGAGAGGGGCTGACAGTGACAGTGCGAGAGAGTGTTTAAGGATAAGATGGGTCGTAGAGGACCATAGCAACAGTAGCAGCAGCCTAATCACGATTCTCCAACTCGTTCAAGAACGAAGTGTCTTTGATCTTGATAACTTTGTTAAGTGGCAGCGCTCAAGTACATCTTCACGAGAAACAAGACGCACAACAACTACCCCCTTTAGATGTGAGATAAAGGCTATCGTTGCTCCTAACAACCGACTCTGCCCCTTGATCTAATATGTGCCCTAAAGTGTTATCACGTGAGCAATAAGGCACGTATCCGCGCGTCGTGATCTCTGATGGAACTGTAACAGATATTCCTATGGACACATGCGGTAATGTCACCTTCAGTTAACTTCACCTGTAGATATAATAGAATAAAAAATACTATAAAATTCAGCACGCCAACATCAGTGAAGATGTTCCTCACTCAACTGAGTAATAATGTAGCCATAGAGGAGTATCAGCGTCATCGCAGCCTACTACTTCATTCAGCCCAGAACCATCCATAATCCATCATGTGTCCAGAGCTCCACACCAGCCTGTGCAAGCATTCATGCTGGTATTTACCCATGACCTTGTCTGACACGGTATCTGAAGTATATAAACGCACCTGGATTCTTCCCTGATTATGGGCTCACTATAGCCCGAGCTGTATGGAAATTTTGTTCTGTGTAGCTGAATCGAAAACCACAACAATCTTCTCTAAATCACATGTAAGACAACACTGTCACTGAATATACTGTATAGTATTATTCTTAATATTTGTATGTTTTTGGTGAAGGAAGGGAGGAGAGGAGAGAGAGTGCTGGGCCTAAGCTGCAATAACCAGTTATTCTCTTTTGTGAATATACCACTCATTATACAGTGTAAATATTTGTTACAGTCACAGCCTACATCAATCGGTTGCAGTTAGTGTAAAAAAAATTTGTAACGTTAATGGGTCACTCCTCATAATATTAAAGGTTACTCCTCAGATAATATTCCAAGTAACTGTTCTAACCTGTCCTTCGCTGTAACATAGTACGTATGTAATATAGTGCTTTTAGTTTGTAGTGAGTAAGCATTATACTTGTTCCAATCTCTCATTACCTTAATGACAAACTCATTAGCACTAATTATGACTACTCAAATCTTTTCTCTAATTACAAGTAACATTCCTTCCTTCCTTCTTATTGGAGGAAGCTGAGGTATAGTCCAATAATATAAGCAGTCAAGAAGCGAGTAAGACCTGTATAATTTCCATAGTGATTCAGTTAACTTCAGTACAGAAGCTTTGGGGTTACCACACCTCTTCAACCTCAAGAATGTAGGACTCGGGCATATGCAGTTCTAATCGACTCCGAGACACTCCAGCTTCGACACAGAGCAGACAACAGTCTACGACCGCATAGAGTTTAGTCACTCACCACCCCATAGAGTTTAGTCACTCACCATTCCCCATCGAGCCGCCACCCTCTCCTGCATAGAGCTCCGCGACTCCGGCCTCACTCGGCTCCCTGCTCTGCTCCAAGCTCCGTTTCAATGTCTATGACACTGCCAACAATCGACTGCTGTAATCAAGTCTACTAAATAAATATGAAACCCACTAAACACTGTTTATATAATCTACCCAACAACGTAACATAATCATATATTACAAGTTACTATGCTGTTAATGTTCATTAGTTTCCCCATGTGGTAGATTTACAGTTATCAGCCATCACCAGGCACCAACCCTTCCTCACGTGCCATACTACGCCCCATAGTACCCGTCCCAGCGCCGTGGATAGCATAATAGTCCGTTTGCTCCAATTTTATGATAATTGTTTTTTTTCCAGTCTCAATTCTAGTGTGAAGTTTCCGTACTATTTTCCATCCTATTCGAATATGATGGATCAGCTACACCTCGTTGAAGGCTCGTAGTTTAGTTCTGAGGAATCTTGGTAGTTTTCAGTAAATTATAATTATTATTATATGAATTATTATTTTGTAAATATTTCAATTGGCGCTAAAGTAAGATATATACAATAGATTATGCTCTGTTCAAATTTAAAAAAATAATCGTATATAATGTAATATAGAAAACGAATATGGTATGGTACACCACACTGCTCCCAACATGATGGGAATGTATTTGGTTCCAGTACTGCCCATAGGATGGGTATGGGGTCCACTGCCACCCACAGAATAAGTATGGGGTCCACTACCGCTCACAGGATCGGAATGGGGTTTACTACCACCCACAGGATGAGTATGGCGTCCACTTCCATCCACAGGATGGGTGTGGGGTCCATTATCATCTAAGGATGAGTATGGAGTCCACTACCTGGTGTAGGATGAGTATGGGGTCCACTATTGCCTACAGGATGGGTAATGGGTCCACTACTATCCACAGGATGGTTATGGGGCTTACTACCACCCACTAGATGGATATGGGGGTCCACTACCGCCCAGAGGATGGGCATACGGTCCACTACCGACCACAAAATGGGCATGGGGTCCACTACCGCCCACACGATGAGTATGGGGGTCCACGACCGCCAACAGGATGTGTATATGGTCCATTACCGCCTACAGGATGGGAATGGGTTCCACTGCTGCTCACAGGATGAGTATGGGGTCCACTACTACCCACAGGATGAGGATGGGGTCCACTACTGCCCACAGGATGGGCATGGGGTCCATTACCACCCAGAAGATACGTATGGACTCCACTACCACCCACAGGATAGGTATGGGGTCCATTACTACCCAAAGGACAGGTATGGAGTCCACTACCATTCAAAGAATAGGTATGGAATCCACTACAACCCACAGGATAAGTATAGGGTCCACTACCACGTGTTGGATGGGTATGGGGTCCACTTCCATCCACTATCGCCCAGAGGATGGGTGTTTGGTCCATTACCGCCCACAAAATGGGTATGGAGTCCACTACCGCCCACGGGTTGAGTATGGGTTCCACTATCGTCACAGAATCTAATCTATCAACAATCCCGTGACCCAAGGCGATATGTGCGCCAGGCGTCGTACAACCGGACAGTTGAAGAGGGACGCCTAACGGCAGTAGCAAAGCCAAAACACGAAAACAGAACGTGATCGGGCGGCTCCCAGGCGGAGGTGTCCAGACGTCCGCTCGTCGTCAAGGTTGAACCAGGAGTCCCTTTAGCGCAATCGCCTCCTCACGTCACCTCTGTGAACATAAACGTCATTAGCTAGACAGACGTCAGTATACTGGGTGACATTAGGATAACACCCTTCCACCGGGGAACTGAAATTGTCCTTGCATGCACAACCTACAGAGCGTTGATATCATTATGCCACCCACCAGAGGTCATCATCAGCATCATCATAGACCTCACCTCCTAACTGAGGTATGAAACACGAGCTTTTCACCGACGCCACACCACCACCACCAATAGATGGCGTTGTCTGCATCTCACCTAATACCTGGGAGTTGGAGTGCAGGTCCATAGATGGCACCGAAATCACTACTCCACACTCCAGCAACACTCCAGTGCTGATACCATAACACATACACACATACATACATACATACATACATACATACATACATACATACATACATACATACATACATACATACATACATACATACATACATACATACACACACACACACACACACACATACATACATACATACATACATACATACATACATACATACATACACACACACACACACATACATACATACATACATACATACATACATACATACATACATACATACATACATACATACATACATACATACATACATACATACATGCATACATGCATACATGCATACATACATACATACATACATACATACATACATACATACATACATACATACATACATACATACATACATACATACATACATACACACACACACATACATACATACATACATACATACATACATACATACATACATACATACATACATACATACATACACACACACACATACATACATACATACATACATACATACATACATACATACATACATACATACATACATACATACATACATACATACATACATACAGGAGGCCAGACACTGGATACAGAATAGGAGATGAAGTACTTAATGAAACGGACAGAGAGAAAGATCTAGGAGTTGATATCACACCAAACCTGTCTTCTGAAGCCCACATAAAAAGAATAACGTCTGCGACATATGCGAGACTGGCTAACATCAGAACAGCGTTCAGGAACCTGTGTAAGGAATCATTCAGAATCTTGTACACCACATATGTAAGACCAATCCTGGAGTATGCAGCCCCAGCATGGAGCCCGTACCTTGTCAAGCACAAGACGAAGCTGGAAAAAGTCCAAAGGTATGCCACTAGACTAGTCCCAGAACTAAGAGACATGAGTTACGAGGAAAGGCTGCGGGAAATGCACCTTACGACACTGGAAGACAGAGGAGTAAGGGAAGACATGATCACAACCTACAAAATTCTCAGGGGAATCGACCGGGTAAACAAGGATAAACTATTCAACACTGGTGGTTCCTCGAACAAGAGGACACAGGTGGAAACTGAGTACCCACATGAGCCACAGGGACGTTAGAAGGAACTTTTTCAGTGTCAGAGTAGTTAACAGATGGAATGTATTAGGCAGTGATGTGATGGAGGCTGACTCTATACACAGTTTCAAATGTAGATATGATAGAGCCCAGTAGGCTCAGGAATCTGTTCACCAGTTGACTGACAGTTGAGAGGCGGGACCAAAGAGCCAGAGCTCCACCCTCGCAAACACTACTAGGTGAGTAAATACATACATACATACATACATACATACATACATACATACATACATACATACATACATACATACATACATACATACATACATACATACATACATACATACATACATGCATACATACATATTACATACATACATACATACATACAGATCTTTGAGTACCTGGTAGAGCAAGGATTTATCTCCCAAAAAAGAGAACTGGGAAACAAAGGGCTGGCATACCGCAAGGGAAATTATGAGGAGATGAGAAAATTCCTAGGGGGATATCCCATGGAACACAGAACTCACAACTAAGTCCGTACAAGACATGATGGACTATGTCACACAAAAGTCTCAGGAGGCTGTAAACAGGTTTATCACGGCCCGACAAGATAAAAAACGAGAAACAAAAGAAGAATCCATTGTTTAATAGGGAATGTATGAAAGCCAAGGAGCTGAACAAAACGGCGTGGAGGAACTTCCGAAATAACAGAACACAAGACAGTAGAGAGAGATACAAGAGAACCAGGAACGAGTATGTTAGTGTGAGAAGAGAAGCTGAGAAAAAGTATGAAAATGATATAGCTAATAAAGCCAAGATCAAAATAAAGCTACTACACAGTCACATCAGGAGGAAAACAACAGTGAAGGAACAGGTGATGATACTTAGAACGGGTGAGGACAGGTACACAGAGAATGACAAAGTGGTGTGTGAGGAACTCAACAAGAGATTCCAGGAGGTCTTTACAATGGAACGAGGAGAGGTCACTGCACTAGGAGAGGTGGCAGTAAACCAGGGCAATCTTAGAAGGGTTCGAAATTACTAGAGATGAGGTTAAGAGGCATCTGTTGGATCTGGACGTGAGAAAGGCTGTTGGCCCGGATGGAATCTCACCATGGGTATTGAAAGAGTGTGCAGGAGCGCTTTGCTTGCCACTCTCTATAGTGTATAGTAGGTCACTGGAAACGGGAGACCTACCAGAAATATGGAAGACGGTTAATGTAGTCCCAATATTCAAAAAGGGCGACAGGCAAGAGGCACTGAACTACAGGCCAGTGTCCTTAACTTGTATACCATGCAAGGTGATGGAGAAGATCGTGAGAAAACACCTAGTAACACATCTGGAGAGAAGAGACTTCGTGACAACCCATCAACATGGGTTCAGGGAGGGTAAATCTTGCCATACAGGCTTAATAGAATTCTACAATCAGGTGACAAAGATTAAGCAAGAAAGAGAAGGATGGGTGGACTGCATTTTTTTGGACTGTCGGAAAGCCTTTGACACAGTACCGCATAAGAGGCTGGTACATAAGCTGGAGAAACAGGCAGGTGTAGCTGGTAAGGTGCTCCAGTGGATAAGGGAGTGCCTAAGCAATAGGAAGCAGAGAGTTACAGTGAGGGGTGAGACCTCAGATTGGCGTTTAGTCACCAGTGGAGTCCCACAGGGCTCTGTGCTTGGACCTACCCTGTTTCTGATATACGTAAATGATCTCCCAGAGGGCATAGACTCATTCCTCTCAATGTTTGCTGACGACGCCAAAATTATGAGAAGGATTAAGACAGAGGAGGACAGCTTGAGGCTCCAAGAAAACCTGGACAAGCTGCAGGAATGGTCGAACAAATGGTTGTTAGAGTTTAACCCAAGCAAATGTAATGTAATGAAGATAGGAGTAGGGAGCATGAGACCAGATACAAGGTATCACTTGGGAGATGAAATCCTTCAAGAGTCTGAGAGAGAGAAAAACCTGGGGGTTGATATCACGTCAGATCTGTCCCCTGAAGCTCATATCAAGAGGATAACATCAGGAGCATATGCCAGATTGGATAACATAAGAACGGCCTTTAGACACTTGTGTAAGGAATCTTTCAGAACTTTGTATACCACATATGTCAGACCAATCCTGGAGTATGCGGCTCCAGCATGGAGTCCATATCTAGTCAAGCATAAGATTAAACTGGAAAAGGTTCAAAGGTTTGCCACCAGACTAGTTCCCGATCTGAGAGGTATGAGCTACGAGGAGAGACTACGGGAATTAAACCTCACGTCACTGGGAGACAGAAGAGTTAGAGGGGACATGATCACCACATACAAGATTCTCAGAGGAATTGATAGGATAGATAAAGGCAGGCTATTTACCACAAGGGGCACACGCACTAGGGGACACAGGTGGAAATTGAGTGCCCAAATGAGCCATACCTTACCTTCAGGTTACCTTGAGGTGCTTCCGGGGCTTAGCGTCCCCGCGGCCCGGTCGTCGACCAGGCCTCCTGGTTGCTGGACTGATCAACCAGGCTGTTGGACGCGGCTGCTCGCAGCCTGACGTATGAGTCACAGCCTGGTTGATCAGGTATCCTTTGGAGGTGCTTATCCAGTTCTCTCTTGAACACTGTGATGGGTCGGCCAGTTATGCCCCTTATGTGTAGCGGAAGCGTGTTGAACAGTCTCGGGCCTCTGATGTTGAAAGAGTTCTCTCTCAGAGTACCTGTTGCACCTCTGCTTTTCAACGGGGGTATTCTGCACATCCTGCCATGTCTTCTGGTCTCATGTGATGTTATTTCTGTGTGCAGGTTTGGGAACAGCCCCCTCTAATATTTTCCACGTGTAAATTATTATGTATCTCTCCCGCCTGCGCTCAAGGGAGTACAGATTTAGGCTCTTTAGTCGGTCCCAATAGTTTAGGTGTTTTACTGAGTGGATTCTAGCAGTAAAGGATCTCTGCACGCTCTCCAGGTCAGCAATTTCTCCAGCTTTGAAAGGGGCTGTCATTGTGCAGCAGTACTCCACTCTAGAGAGCACAAGCGTTTTGAAAAGTGTCATCATCCGTATAGCATCTCTAGTGTGAAAAGTTCTTGTTA
>NC_091191.1:21592220-21774720 GCF_040958095.1 Procambarus clarkii | reverse complement strand
CTCCCCAGGACCTCCCTTCCCCCCCATCCCCCATGCCCTCCCTTCTCCCACATGCCTTCCCGTCTCTCCCACCCCCATGCCCTCCCTTCCCCCCCCTCCCCCCTAAGCCCCCCACTCTCCCCCACCCCACCTAAGTCTTCCCCTCTCCCCCACCCCACCTAAGTCTTCCCCTCTCCCCCACTCCCCTAAACCCTCCCCTCTTCCTCACCCACCTCAGCCCTCCCTTTTCCCCCACGCCCCCCAAGCCCTCCACCCTTTTCTCTCCCCCCAAGCCCCCCCATCTCCCCTATCCCCCACAGCCTCTCCTCCCCCCATGCTTCCCCAACCCTCCCTCTCTTACCCACCCCCTGTACCCTCCCCCTCTTATCCACCCCCTGTACCCTCCCCCTCTTATCCACCCCCTGTACCCTCCCCCTCTCCCCCACCACCCCAAGCCCTCCCTCCTCCACCAATCCCCCCGTGCCAGGTCCCCCCAGCTCCCACTCACCCCAGATCCCAAAGGTCCCCCCAGAAAAGAAGCAGAAGAGAGTCAGTTTCAGGGTGATGTACTCGAACATAGATGGGATCACAAGCAAGACAAGTGAACTAAGGGAAAGAGCACAAGAAGTTAACCCAGATGTAATCGGACTCACTGAAACAAAACTCTCTGGAATCATAACGAATGCCGTGTTTCCCCAGGAGTATACAGTAATAAGGAAAGAGAGGGAAGGTAGAGGAGGAGGCGGAGTGGCCCTACTCATGAGAAGGGAATGGAGTTTTAAGGAGATGGCCATCCCGGGCTGTGAGGAGTTCAGAGACTACATAGCAGGCACCATAACAATGGGAGGACCAAGAATAGTAGTAGCAGTAATATACAACCCTCCACCAAATGACAGGAGACCCAGTCAAGAGTATGAAAACAACAACAAGGCAGTTAACACTATAATTGAGAGGGCAGCCTCTGCTGCCTGTAGAAATAGATCCCACCTGCTCATCATGGGCGACTTCAATCACGGAAAGATTGACTGGGAGAACAAGGAACCGCATGGAGGCGAGGATACGTGGAGAGCCAAACTATTGGAGGTGGTGACAAGCAACTTTTTAACCCAGCATGTCGGAGAACCCACAAGGATGAGAGGCAATGACGAACCAGCAAGACTCGACCTAGTCTTCACTCTGAACGACTCCGACATAAGAGAAATCGGTTTTGAGGACCCAGTAGGAATGAGCGACCACAGTGTACTGGTGTTTGAGTACTTGATTGAAGAAGGGTTATTGAACTCGAGGAGGGATACCGAAACCAAAAGGTTAGCATACCGAAAGGGAAACTATGAGGGGATAAGAAAATTCCTAACAGATATAGCATGGGAAACAGAGCTCAGGGGAAAGACGGCCCAAGATATGATGGATTACATCACGCAGAAGTGCAAGGACGCAGCGAACAAGTTTGTCCCAGTCCAAAAGGAAAACAGAGAAATGAAGATGAGAAACCCATGGTTTAATCAAAGATGTAGGCTAGCTAAGCAGCAAAGTAAAAGGGCATGGAGAAACTATAGGAATAACAGGACACTGGAGAGCAGAGAAAGATACCAGAATGCCAGGAATGAATATGTTAGGATGAGAAGAGAGGCAGAAAGACAATACGAAAATGACATCGCAAGCAAGGCAAAGACTCAGCCTAAATTGTTGCATAGCCACATTAGGAGAAAAACAACAGTAAAGGAACAGGTTATGAGATTAAGGATAGGGGCGGAAGGATTCACTACAAATGACAAGGAAGTGTGTGAGGAATTGAATAAGAAATTCCAGGAGGTCTTCACCTTAGAACAAGGAGAAATTCCAGAGGTAAGTGAGGGAATAGCTAACCAGGAACCACTGGAAGAGTTTGAGATTACCAGTGGGGAAGTAAGGAAGTGTTTACTAGAGTTGGACGTGACAAAGGCTATAGGCCCAGATGGAATCTCCCCTTGGGTTCTAAAGGAAGGAGCAAGAGAACTGAGCCTACCACTCTCCATAGTGTATAACAAATCACTGGCAACAGGGGAACTGCCAGATATTTGGAAAGCAGCTAACGTAGTCCCGATATACAAGAAAGGGGATAGACAGGAGGCACTGAACTACAGGCCAGTGTCCCTAACCTGCATACCATGCAAGCTGATGGAGAAGATTGTGCGAAAAAAACTAGTGGAGCATCTGGAGCGAAGGAACTTTGTAACACAGCATCAACATGGGTTCAGGGATGGCAGGTCCTGCCTCACAGGGTTACTTGAATTCTACGACCAGGCAACAAAAATAAGGCAAGAAAGAGAAGGGTGGGCAGACTGCATATTTTTGGATTGTCAGAAAGCCTTTGATACAGTGCCACACAAGAGGCTAGTGCGAAAGTTGGAGATGCAGGCTGGAGTGAGAGGGAAGGTACTCCGGTGGATAGAGGAATACCTAAGCAACAGGAGACAACGAGTCTGTGTGAGGGGTGAGGTCTCAGATTGGCGAGACGTCACAAGTGGAGTCCCGCAGGGGTCAGTCCTTGGACCTATACTGTTTCTGGTATATGTAAATGATCTCCCAGAGGGTATAGATTCGTTCCTCTCAATGTTTGCCGACGATGCAAAAATTATGAGGAGGATTGAAACAGAGGATGATAGTAGGAGGCTACAAGATGACCTGGATAGACTGAGTGAATGGTCCAACAAATGGCTGTTGAAGTTCAACCCGAGTAAATGCAAAGTAATGAAACTAGGAAGTGGAAACAGGAGGCCAGGCACAGGATACAGAATAGGAGATGAAGTACTTAATGAAACAGACAGAGAGAAATATCTAGGAGTTGATATCACACCAAACCTGTCTCCTGAAGCCCACATAAAGAGAATAACGTCTGCGGCATATGCGAGGCTGGCTAACATCAGAACGGCGTTCAGGAACCTGTGTAAGGAATCATTCAGAATCTTGTACACCACATATGTAAGACCAATCCTGGAGTATGCGGCCCCAGCATGGAGCCCGTACCTTGTCAAGCACAAGACGAAGCTGGAAAAAGTACAAAGGTATGCTACTAGACTAGTCCCAGAACTAAGAGGCATGAGTTATGAGGAAAGGCTGCGGGAAATGCACCTCACGACACTGGAAGACAGAAGAGTAAGGGGGGACATGATCACAACCTACAAAATCCTCAGGGGAATCGACCGGGTAAACAAGGATGAACTATTCAACACTGGTGGGACGCGAACAAGGGGACACAGGTGGAAGCTGAGTACCCAAATGAGCCACAGAGACGTTAGAAAGAACTTTTTCAGTGTCAGAGTAGTTAGTAAATGGAATGCATTAGGAAGTGATGTGGTGGAGGCTGACTCCATACACAGCTTCAAATGTAGATATGATAGAGCCCAATAGGCTCAGGAATCTGTACACCAGTTGATTGACGGTTGAGAGGCGGGACCAAAGAGCCAGAGCTCAGCCCCCGCAAGCACAATTAGGTGAGTACATACATACATACATACATACATACATACATACATACATACATACATACATACATACATACATACATACATACATACATACATACATACATACATACATACATACATGCATACATACATACATACATACATCATACATACCCCACCCAGAAGTACCAGAAAGCTGCAGACAGGTTTATCCCGGCTCAAACGGAGAAAAATGAAAAGCAACAGAAGAGCCCAATGTTCAATAAGGAAAGTAAGGTAGGGAAGCAATTGCGTACATAACATGGAAAAACTGCAGGAACAACAGAACACCAAAGAGCAGGGAGAGGTACCAGAGGACCGGTAATGAGTACCTCAGAGTAAGGAGAGAAGCAAAGAGACAGTAAGAAAATTACATCGCAAATAAAGCTAAGACCCAACCAAAACTGCTTCATAACCACATCAGGAGGAAAACAGCAGTGAAGGAACAAGTGATGAAACTGAGAAAACGGAAGAACAGATACACAGAGAATGAGAAGGAAGTGTGTGAAGAACTCAACAAGAGATTCCAGGAGGTCTTCACCATAGAAGAAGAAGGAACCCCTGCATTAAATGAGGAGGCGACAAACCAAGCAACCTTGGAGGAATTTGAGCTCACCATTGATAAAGTCAAAAGGAATCTGTTGCAGCTGAATGTGACAAAGGCTGTTTGGGCCTGATAGAATCTCACCGTGGATACCTGACTCATGGATACACCAGGAGTCAGGTCCCTAGATTCATGGAAACCAATGACCTCCACAATCCAGGCCAACATGGATTTAGAGCAGGAAGATCATGCCTCTCACAGCTACTTGACCACTATGACAAAATCACTGAGCCATTAGAGGAAAAACATAATGTAGATGTCGTATACACAGATTTTGCAAAGGCATTCGACAAATGTGACCATGGATTGATTGCACACAAAATGAGGTCAATGGGTATAACTGGTAAAGTAGGACGCTGGATACTCAATTTCCTGTCGAACAGAACACAAAGAGTAACAGTCAATCAAGTAAAATCGAGTCCGAGCGCAGTTAAAAGCTCTGTACCTCAAGGTACAGTCCTTGTACCACTGCTGTTCCTTATTCTCATAACAGATATAGACAAAAACACAAGTCACAGCTTCGTGTCATCCTTTGCAGATGATACAAAAATCAGCATGAAAATTACCTCTGCTGAAGACATTGATAAACTACAAACAGATATTAACAAAGTTTTCGATTAGGCAGCAGAAAATAACATGATGTTTATCGGTGATAAATTCCAGGTACTCAGATACGGCAAAAATGAGGATCTTAAACATAATACAGGGTACAAAACACAATCGAATCTGCCCATAGTAGGAAAACAGCATATCAAGGATTTGGGAATAATGATGTCCGACGACCTAACGTTTAGGGAGCATAACCAAGCAAGTATTGCGTCAGCCAGCAAAATGATAGGATGGATTACGAGAACCTTCAAGTCCAGAGATCCCATCACAATGGTTGTACTCTTCAAATCACTTGTGTTGTCCCGTCTTGAGTACTACTCAGTACTCACTTCTCTCTTCAGAGCAGGAGAGATTGCTGAAATTGAGGGAATACAGAGAACATATACGGCACGCATAGACGAGATAAAGCACCTAAATTATTGGGATCGTCTCAAAGTTCTCCAAATGTACTCACTAGAAAGGAGACGAGAGAGATACCAAATAATATACACATGGAAAATTCTGGAGGGACAGGTCCCAAATCTGCACAGTAAAATAACAACGTACTGGAGTGAACGACATGGAAGAAAATACAGAATAGAAGCAGTGAAGAGCAGAGGTGCCATGGGCACAATCAGAGAACACTGTATGAACATCAGAGGTCCGCGGTTGTTCAACGTCCTACCAGCGAGCATCAGAAATATTACAGGAACAACCGTGGACATCTTCAAGAGAAAACTAGATTGTTTCCTTCAAGGAGTGCCGGACCAACCGGGCTGTGGTGGGTATGTGGGCTTGCGGGCCGCTCCAAGCAACAGCCTGGTGGACCAAACTCTCACAAGTCAAGTCTGGCCTCGGGCCGGGCTTGGGGAGTAGAAGAACTCCCAGAACCCCATCAACCAGGTATCAACCAGGTATCAACCAGGTATTAACTAAAAGAGAGCGCAGAAGCACTAAGTGTACCACTCAATATGGTGTATTTATGTATTTATTTTTATTTATATATATAAAAGAAGGTACAATGGGTTTATGTGTTGGAAATTTCCAACAGTTATTTTCATCCCTAATACAATAGGATGTATTTCCTGTATTAGGCTTCAAACTCATTTGATACTCATTTACTAATCCTTAGTACAATGGGATGTATTTCCTGTATTAAGCGTAATAGTTAACTAATACTACTAATCCGTAGTTTAGTATCATAGAATTCATTGCATTAGGATGTGGAACATCATGTAATTTCTCCTGGAATTGTGTAGTGTTGCCTCAGCCACCAACGGAGAATAAATTTCCACATATCTGTGGATCTAATAGAAGTTCACCCATTTACTTTCCTTTATTAGGGATAATTATTTAGTAATAGGTTTACTTTGTTTAGTATACAACAGTTTACTGGAATTCCTTTACCCAGCTTGATCGCTGTTCTAGTAAATAATATCATAATCTAAACAAATTTCCACCTCCAAAGGATTCTCGTTTTATTTGTGCAGTCTACATTAACTGACCTGCACTGTGAGAGTCAAACATCACCACATAAAGTATTTAATTGAGCTATAAAGAGTATTCATAAACACTTCCTTCCCTATTTAGCTTTAATGAATAAATATAATTTATGCTCGGGCCCCTACCGGGAGCTATGCGCATGTGCAACTTTGGGAAGGAAGGAGACTCGCCATTTCTATCAACTAGCAGTATGGTGTTCCGAAGCGGTCCCTACAAATCTTACAATCTAGCAAGCATCCGTTCATCATCGGGCTTCAGATTGAAGACGCAGCTTACAAGAATCACGGACACCAGTTCGGCAGGCATTTTTACCCTTTTTAGTTATTATTAATGAGCTCTGGTAATAATTAATATAGGTGCCATGTCGTAACGCTGCAGGCGATAAAATAATCCCCATGTAAGTGCAGTTTCTTCCCCTCCAAATATTTAGATATTGCATTTATGTGTGTGAATACTAGTTTGGAGTGGAAATTATGGAATTTAATTATTGCAGCATGGTGCACCACCCATGAGGAAGCGTGTGACCACCACACACTCACGTGTTCCAAGGATCATTATCTCAAGCTGTTTCCAGACTGTTGTAGAGATTGGACTACACCTACGTCCCACTGTCACAGCTGAGATTTAACCAGTTTTCATTGTAGATAGTACCTTTTCATCATTGAGAATCAAGCATTTCTAATCATTGCATATTAATTATATACATGATTTGAATTTTAATATGCAGTAGTATTTTTTGCATTACATTTTTATTTATCATTATCTATGTGTGTGCATATTATCATTATTATTATTATATAATATATGTTACACACATAGACTAACCTTATAGAAGACCCCCCAAAATGTGTCATGGGACGCTGGATCTAGCATGCATAGAATTTACAGTCATTGCTTAATAGAATTTATTCATATAGAGATCCATAAGTCACTGGTTCTCTCATTTAACAACGCATTCTGGTCTTTTGAGCTATCTTAGATTTAACCTTTAATTTGCATTAACAGAGTTATACATTTTATTAGTATTAAACTAGAGCCAGATTTCCCCACATTATGAGAGTACATAGCATGATGTGTTGACATTCTTGTAAAGCCACTAGTGCGCACAGCATTTCGGGCAGGTCCTTAATCTTACAGATAATATTAAGTAGGTGATTTCTAGCACAATTTATAAAATGTTAACAAGTACATTGTAAGAAAATTTGATAAAGATTATTAGGAACATTAAAAGCACACTGAGAGCTTTGATTGATAGCATTGATAGCTTTGATTGATAGCACTGATAGCTTGATTGAAAATTTTACAAAGATTAGTAGGCCCATTAAAGCACATTGTGACGGTAACGCGTTGGTGTTCGGCTGTTCAAAGCTAGGGGTATGGCCTCGTCACATAAAATTAAAAAAAAAATAGAAAATCTGGAACTTCGTCTGTGGTAAGGTAAGGAGAAGACACAAAACACAAGTAAATTTTAACAATGAAATTTTAATTACGTTAGATAAACAAAACATGAATAAAATGGACATACAAATTCGTATAATAAAATCAATCAATCAAAATAATAAGAATAATTAAATGGCAAAATGAAAAGTTACGTTAAGACAAGTGAGCAATAACAAGCTGTGCAATATGCAATAAAATGAGAGGTGCGGGAATATTGGCTTTAAGCTATCACCTCTCTTAGTACACTTAAGCCAAAGCTCAGTCTACCAGGAAGAAGTGTTAACCGTATGAAAGCACTGAATATTCTGAGGACTGAGGTCGTGGCGGCCCCAGACATCAAGTAGTATGGGGGGGTGGAGTGCAGTTGCAGCCAGACCGGCGGCCAATCAGCGAGTAGCCGGCAACAAGACAGGTAGTTTGGCGGTTTGAGGCTGAGCAGGTGTCCCTGGCTGCATACGTTTTGCGCTCTGGCAAACCTTGCTGGTGTTGTTGTCGTTGTTGGACATTTCTTCCATAGTAGTTTTATATAGATGTATCGACGTATTTTTGGAGGGAAGAGCAGGCTCAATCTCTTGAAGGAGATTATCGTCACAACATTGATAGCACATATAAGGTGACAGCAATGATCACAAAGTTGTACGGCTTAAGTACATATATATATATATTGGGGATTGTGTAGCACAAAATATGTGTTCAATATAACAACCATGATATAAGATGATATCAATGATTACAATGGTAAAGGTATATGGCTTAGGTACATATACTGGGGGATTAGATATCACTAGATACAGTGCGAGTTTAAAGCACTAGGTAAGAAACTATGGAGATGAAATTAGGAACTTTTTGGTTTTATTTATGAATTAGGCAAAAGTTGGACAGCTTTTCAATTCGTTAGGAAGTGAGTTCCATAGACTTGGTCCCTTTTTTGCATAGAGTGTTTACACAGATTAAGTTTGACTCTGGTGATATCAAAGATATATTTATTTCTGGTGAGGTGTTTATGAGTCCTATTACATCTGTCCAGGGCGAGTTTCAGAACAGGGTTTGCATTTAAGAACAGGGTTTTGTAAATGTAAATCGTACAAGAGAATGTGTGGAATGAGTTTATGGTTAGCATGTTTAGGGATTTAAACGGGGGGGGGGGGGGTTGAGTGTTGTCTGAAAGCAGAGTTTGCTATTGTTCTGATAGCAGATTTTTGCTGGGTGATGATGGCCTTGAGGTAGTTTGCAGTGGTTGAACCCCATGCACAGATACCATAAGTAAGATAGAGATAGATTAGTGCATAGTATAGTAAGAGGAGAGCAAAGTTAGGCCCATTATATCTGATTTTAGCGTGTATATCAACTGTTTCAGGGACTTTCTTAGTAATGTGTTGAATGTGGGTGCTGAAGTTGAGTCTCTTGTCTAAGTAAAGGCCAAGGAACGTTCCAACATTTTTATTGCTGATGTTAACATTGTCTATCTGAAGCTGAATTGCATTTGTCGATTTGCTTCCAAATAACATGTATTAGGTCTTTTCTATATTTAGTGTGAGTTTGTTGGTTGAAATCCATAAGTACACTTTTTTAAATTCATTATTTACGACATTACTTAATACGTGAGGGCTGGGGTTTGAGTAGATGAAGGTAGTATCGTCAGCAAATAATATAAATTTAAGAATGTTAGAGACATTTGGCAGATCATTGATGTATATAAGAAATAGGAGAGGTCCTAGGACGCTGCCCTGTGAGACTCCTACGATTAATGGTAGAATGGGAGAGGTTATATCATTGATGGCAAAATATTGGTGTCTGTCACTAAGACAGTGACAGGTCACTGGAAACAGGAGACCTACCGGAAAGCTGGAAGACAGCTAATGTAGTCCCAATATAAAAAAGGGTGACAAGCAAAAGGCACTGAATTGCAGGCCAGTTTCTCTAACTTGAATACCATGCAAGGTGATGGAGAAGATCATGAGGAAAAGGCTCGTAGAACATATGGAGGGAAAGAGCTTTGTAACACACACCACCAGCATGGGTTCAGAGATGGTAAATCGTGCCTCACTGGCATAATAAACTTTTATGACCAAGCAACAAAAATTAAGCAAGAAAGAGAAGGGTGGGCAGACTACATCTTCTTAGATTGTCAGAAAGCCTCTGACTCAGTACCCCAAAAAAGGCTGTTACAAAAGTTGGAGCAACGGGCAAAAGTGAAAGATAAGGAGCTCCAGTGGATTAGGAAGTATCTAAGCAACAGGAAACAGCGAGTAACTGTGAGGGAGGGAGGGGGAGACATCAGAGTGGCGAGATGTCACCAGTGGAGTCCCACAAGGCTCTGTACTTGGACCCATACTGTTTCTAATATATGTAAACGATCTTTCAGAGGGTGTAGACTCATACCTCTCAATGTTTGCTGATGATGCAAAACATATGAGAGGAATTAAGACAGATGAAGATTGACAGACTACAGGACGACCTGGACAAATTGGTGAAATGGTCTAGAAAATGGCTAATAAATTTCCACTCAGGAAAGTGTAAAGTAAAGAAATTAGGCGAAGGTAGCAGGAGGCTGAACTCTAGGTACCAAGTGAGAGGTGAAATTCAGCAAGAGTCAAATAGAGAGATAGATCTTGGGGTTGATATCACACCGGACATGTCCCCAGAGGCCCACATCAAAAGGATATCATCAGCGGCATTCCGGCAGATTGGCCAACATAAGAAACAGCCTTTAGAAATTTGTATAAGAAATCGTTCAGAACCCTGTATACCACTTATGTCAGACCAATCCTGGAGTATGCAGCTCTAGCCTGGAGTCCATGCCTAGTTAAACATAAGACAAAGTTTGAAAAGATTCAAACTCAGATGGCACCTGACTAGTCCCAGAACTGAGAGGCATGAGCTACGTGGAAAGGCTTAGGGGGATAAACCTCACGTTCCTGGAAGACAGAAGAGTAAGGTTGACATGATAACCACCTACAAAATTCTCAGAGAAATTGATAAGGTGGACAAAGATAAACTATTTAGCACGGGGTGGAACACGAACAAGAGGACACAGGTGGAAACCTAGTACCCAAATGAGCCACAGAGAAAATATAAAGAATTTTTTCAGTGTCAGAATAGTTAACAACCGAAAAATCAAGCAATCGCTCTGTGGAAAGGAGAACTGCCCTCAGTCATTGAAGTACCAGGCATGAGGGCATGCAAAGTAGAAAGGTATATTGGCAGCCCCATCTTTATGTGGCAACTGTCAACAGTGGGATCACAGAACGTGGCAATGTGATCGCCTAATTAGGTGATGCAATGGCTCTCATGACACTAAACAGTGTCTGCATAAGCTTGAACAGGGTGGGGGTGGCACTGTAATACTTAAATGGGTCACCTGCAGGCAGCCCCATCATGCTTGGAACCGATATTGCAGGATGATGCCTGATTGGTAGGGTTCACGAAGAACACCGACTCAAGCCGGAGGTGGACCAGTGAACAGGGGCGGGAATAGCTTCGTGAACAGTACTAAAGCAAGAATGGGTCCAAGCCTGGGTTTAGCCCAGGGTTGAGCCCAGGGTCCAGCCCTGGGCCCAGTCCAGGGTCCAGCTTGCGGTAGACCGACAACAGCCTGGGGTAGAATTGGGGCGACCCACCACCACTCCACTCAGACCCATCCAGTTTCCCTCCCTCTCACAAACCCACCCACCTCTACCTACCTCACTGATCCTGACCTTACCTCACCACCCATACTCCCTAATGCCTCCCAGTCAACCAGCGAGTACACAATATGTCAACTTTGTAAAAGAGAAAACTTGCACTCCCTTGAACATTATATTGTAGAATGTCCCATATTGATTGACTTTCGCCCTCCTGGGCTAAGGTATGCTGAACTCTGTAACTACTATATGAGTACTGGAACACTTGATGATATATTGGACTTGTACCCAAGATTGATCATGTAATGTATCAATTATACAATGTATATATGTGATGTAACTATATAACCTGAGCTTGTAAAAAGCATTTTAATTACCTTCAATGATTAAGTGCTTAATTGCAGACTAGTTTCTCTATAAGCTATCTCACCCTGTCACAGTAAAAGAAACAAATGTATGTGTGTGCATGTGTGTGTATATATGTATGTATATATGTATATGTACGTATATGTGTGTGTATGTATATGTATGTGTATAAAGTATATGTGGAAGCTGATCAGAATTACACTTCACCTTTGTAAATGCACATTAATGACACTATGTAAAAGACACATCGAACACTTTATGTAGGGCATACGTAAATCTGTGTATCTATGTATTTACGTATGTAGCTTAGCTTAGCATTTTAAAAGCACCGAATCACCTTCTGTGGTTGAGTGTTCAATAAACCCCTGAACTATATGTTTAACAAATCTCTAACTCTGTCCATGGAGGACAGAAGAAAATGTATATATGCTGGTTAGCATTGTAAATGTGTGGCCACGTCTGTGGTAGAAAATAATAAAAAAAAAAAAAATATAGAAATAAAGAAGAAAGCTCTCCTGCCTCCCAGCCGACCTTCCCACCTACCCAACCAACCACTTCCCCTCCTCACTCAACAACCAACATTTTACTGGGTCCAGATAACACAATCTCGCCCGATATGGAATCAATGATTACCCGCGTTATAAAAAATCACCCACTCATTCAAGAATTATTACCAGCAAAAGGAACGTGAGAATGCCCTGTGTAAAATTCAGAAGAACCATGAGGTCATTTTTCAAGTTCTGCAGCACCAGAGACCGTCTTGGGAGAGTCTAGCAAGCTGCAACTTGGTGCATGGTGATGCAACACGTGGAACCAAGGCACATAGCAGCACACACAGTGTTACCATCGCCTCAGTGAACATGCCAACACTAATGAACACATCAACACCAGTAAACACAACAAGGCCAGTGAACACACTAACACTAATGAACACAACACCATTGACCACTGGCACCAATACACACAGTAACACCAGCACATGACGGTGGTGCAACACCACATACAACACCACCAGTGCACACACACACACTCTCACCAGCAACACCACATACAACACCACCAGTGTACACTCACACACACACACTGACCAGCAACACCACATACAACACCACCAGTGCACACACACACACACACACTGACCAGCAACACCACATACAACACCACCAGTGCACACACACACACACACACACTGACCAGCAACACCACATACAACACCACCAGTGTACACACACACACACTGACCAGCAACACCACATACAACACCACCAGTGCACACACTCACACACACACACTGACCAGCAACACAACATACAACACCACCAGTGCACACACACACACACACACACTGACCAGCAACACCACATACAACACCACCAGTGTACACACACACACACACACACTGACCAGCAACACCACATACAACACCACCAGTGCACACACACACACACACACACTGACCAGCAACACCACATACAACACCACCAGTGTACACACACACACACACTGACCAGCAACACCACATACAACACCACCAGTGTACACACACACACACACTGACCAGCAACACCACATACAACACCACCAGTGTACACACACACACACACACACTGACCAGCAACACCACATACAACACCACCAGTGCACACACACACACACACACACTGACCAGCAACACCACATACAACACCACCAGTGTACACACACACACACACACACTGACCAGCAACACCACATACAACACCACCAGTGTACACTCACACACACACACTCACCAGCAACACCACATACAACACCACCAGTGTACACACACACACACACACACTGACCAGCAACACCACATACAACACCACCAGTGTACACTCACACACACACACTGACCAGCAACACCACATACAACACCACCAGTACACACACACACACACACACACACACACTGACCAGCAACACCACATACAACACCACCAGTGTACACACACACACACACACACACACTGACCAGCAACACAACATACAACACCACCAGTGCACACACACACACACACACACACACTGACCAGCAACACCACATACAACACCACCAGTGTACACACACACACACACACACTCACCAGCAACACCACATACAACACCACCAGTGTACACTCACACACACACACTCACCAGCAACACCACATACAACACCACCAGTGCACACACACACACACACACACACTGACCAGCAACACCACATACAACACCACCAGTGTACACTCACACACACACACTCACCAGCAACACCACATACAACACCACCAGTGTACACACACACACACACACACTGACCAGCAACACCACATACAACACCACCAGTGTACACTCACACACACACTCACCAGCAACAACACCGCAGGAACAATGAGCTACGAGGAGAGACTACGGGAATTGAACCTCACTTCGTTGGAAGACAGAAGAGTTAGGGGGGACATGATCACCACATTCAAGATTCTCAAGGGAATCGACAGGGTTGATAAAGACAGGCTATTTAACATAAGGGCACACGCACTAAAGGGACACAGGTGGAAACTGAGTGCCCAAATGAGCCACAGAGATATTAGAAAGAACTTTTTTAGTGTCAGAGTGGTTGACAAATGGAATGCATTAGGAAGCAATGTGGTGGAGGCTGACTCCATACACAGTTTCAAGTGTAGATATGATAGAGCCCAATAGGCTCAGGAACCTGTACACCTGTTGATTGACGGTTGAGAGGCGGGACCAAAGAGCCAGAGCTCAACCCCACAAGCACAACTAGGTGAGTACCGCACACAGCATATCTGATGACCAACACCTCAACAATGGATAACCACAGTGAAGAAAGTCTCACTATCCTACAATGGAACTGCATTGGAGTTCGCGGTAGACTTAATAACATCATACGATACGTTGGTGAACACCAAACTAACGTCATAGTGCTACAGGAGACACTGGTGGGTGAGGACTTCAACCCAAGGTTCAGCGGTTATCGGAAGTTCTCCCTTCCAGCTGGGTAAAGAAAACGTACCTCACTACTTATGTAAATAACACCATACCTGCTCAGGTTATTGATGACCTGCACATGGGGGATGAGTATGAGTCACTGGGAGTAACCCTTCACTTAAACAATAATGCCCTACATATAATCACTGGGAGTAACCCTTCACTTAAACAATAATGCCCTACATATAATCACTGGGAGTAACCCTTCACTTAAACAATAATGCTCTACATATAATCACTGGGAGTAACCCTTCACTTAAACAATAATGCTCTACATATAATCACTGGGAGTAACCCTTCACTTAAACAATAATGCTCTACATATAATCACTGGGAGTAACCCTTCACTTAAACAATAATGCTCTACATATAATCAACCTATATGTGCCACAGAGTAAACTTGACCTTGACACACTGCCTGAGTTTGTTAATGAAGAACCTACCCTGCTGGTCGGTGACCTGAATGCCAGACACCCACACTTTGGTGCCAACTGTCATCAGCACAATGTCAATGGACGGAAACTGTCACTCTTTGTCAGGGGAAGTGAAAACCGTCCCCTGACATAGGAAGAGTTCTGGGTGATGAACAACCAACTCATCTCAGAGGAGGAAGATTAGATAATGCTCTTGCTGAATGCACAGGACACGGATGCCAGGCTGTGTACACACATTGTGCACAGTTTATGTAGTGACCATTGGGCACTGATTACCGCCGTCGACATGAGCAAGAGAAGGAAAGAAACAAATTAAAGCAAAAGGTTATCACTCGTACTAGATATGAGGCCACACTTCATAAACAGGATTAGTGACTGGTTCACGGAATATGAAATCCCGGAAGAAGTGGATACATTAGTTGATGACCTTAATAACCAGATCGAGAGCTGTCACAAAGTTCCACGCCGTACAACTGGGCGGAGTAACCCTCAGAAGAAGAAAATAAAATGGTATGAGAACGACTACATAAAGATGCTCAATGCAAATATAAGGAGCATGAGAAGAGAGTACCGGAGACATCCAACTGACAGCAACCAAGAGCTGTTTAAAACTGTGTGTCAAGTAGCCAGAGAAGAGAAGATTAAAGAGCGGGAAAGACAATGACTTGACTTCACCAGCTCCATTGGAAGAGAAACATCTACAAGACAAGTGTGGGCAAAGATACAGATAGCTAGGGGGAGCAGAACCTGGCCTGCGGCTCATAAAGACCCCCAGGGTAAGGCTGAGGAACTAATACACAAGTGGAGTGATGCAGCATCCTCCTCCTCCCTCCCTGCAGAAATAAGAAGGGAACAGCTCCTGCGATATAATGACAGAAGAATTAGGATAACAGTCTAGCGATGAGAGTAAGGGCAACCAATCACAGCCCAGGAAGTAAGGGGGGGGGATGAAAAAGGGTAAATGTACAGCACCTGGTGAAGATGGCGTCACCTACCACATACTCAAGTCACTGTGTGTGGTGTTTGGGAATCCACTACTCTTCCTGTTCAACTTTGCGATTGACGTACAGCACTTTACATCTCACACTGTATACTGACAAAGAGCTGAAGTCTCTTGAAACCTTGCAAAGTGAAGCTATGCGTCTCACCCTTGGGGCTCCAAAGTCCACGAGAATAGTTAATATGAGAGCAGAGTTAAAATTACCTACCATAAGTGAGAGAATTTTGTCTATTAACACTTTTTTCGGCGTGAAGGCACTGAGTAGTTCTCGGCAACACATGAAGTTTCAAGTTAAACTTTCTAATATGCTACACTCACCAAAGGTCTACAGAAGAAGAACGAAATCTGATTATGCATTTTGGTTCTTCAAGGTAGCCAACTCCATCAAAATATAAAATATGTACCCAACTCAATTAATGATTAATCAGCCAATTACTCCATGGGATAACTAGGATCTATCAGTTGAATTTGTAAATGCACCCAAGAAAGATAGTGTGGACTCTACATTATTAAAACAGTTAACACTGAAAAGCATCACTGAGAGTACTCAGGGTATTGGTAACGATGTGTATCAGTGCTATACCGACGGCTCTGTAGAAAAAGGTGGACGATGTACCGGATGCGCATGCAATATATCTGAACAATCTTCTCTCGTACATTCAACAATGAAGCGCGTCTATGATTGGGCAAATACAACTCAAACCGAACTTGCAGGCATATACCTTGCTACTGAATTTTTAAAAGACGTATATAAGTCTGTAGGTTAGATTAGCATTTTAAAAGCACTACAATCACCTTCTGTGGTTGATTGTTCAATAAATCACTGAACTATATGTTTAACAGATCTCTCACCCTGTCCATGGAGGACAGAAGAAAATGTATATATGCTGGTTAGCATTGTAAATGTGTGGCCACGTTTGTGGTAGAAAGTAATAATAATAATAATAATAAAACTGTTCAACAAATCATTCCTAAGTGGAGTGCTGCCCACACAGTGGAAACACGCAATAATTGTTCCTATACCGAAGCCCAGTGATCCTGGCAATTACAGACCTATCAGTCTCATGTCATGCACATGCAAGATGCTTGAAAGGATCTAAAGGTAAACCGAATGTTGCACAAAATAGGCAGACTAGGGGAGGGGGGTCAATGGAATTTCAAAGGACGGAGCACAGCAAATTGTATAGTTAATTACTAGGCTATAGTTAACTGATCATGAATGTTGTAGCATTAGCTGCAAGGGGTTGTGAAGAGATTGACAGGGTGGAAAAATAGAGGAAATATTCACAATGAATTCCAATCCAACAAGAGGGCATGACGGGGGTCTAAGCTTGAGAAACAGTTAAGCCATTGAGCTGAAGGAATGTATTTTTATAGTGTTAGAATTGTAGAAAAATGTAATGAACGAACCGAGCAGGTTGTAGAAGCCAATTCCATTCATAACAAAATATGTAGATATGATAGCAAGTTTTGTTAAAAGCACAAGCACACAGCTAAGTATTCTGTATTTGTTGACATCAAAGGAGTCTTCGACAAAGCGCAGGGGATTGCTATCCTGGACGAACTTGCATGTATGGGTTTAAGGGAAGACTCATGAAATGGACTGAAGACTACCTCACAGGGAGGAAAGCCAAGGTCTGCTTCAACGGAGCAATCTCAAGAACAGTGAGCATGGAACTCGGAACCCCCCAAGGAGGAGTCTTAAGTCCCACAATATTTAACATACTTAAGAACGCCATTGCAAATATTGAATTTCCGGAAGGGACGCAACACGTGGGCTATGCAGATGATGTTATAATACAGCCCCAACCTCTGAAAAAAATAAAACAGTCCTTTTAGCTCCTTGGAAGGAAATGTGCTGAACTCGGTTTCACTCTCTCCACAAACAAAACAAAAGCACATTGTCATCACAAGCGAAGTGAAAATTTAGAACTACAAATTAATGGTGAAACACTTGAGTCGGTTCACCATTACCGGTACCTTGGCGTCACTGTCGGCTCTAACAAGGCGAAGAGGAGCTCAACCAACTCATAGAGACATGTAAAAGTCGACTCAAGGGACTGAATGCTATGACCTGGAATGGGCATGGGGGCCCTCTATTCACGTGCTTAAAATTATGTACAAACCTATGTGCACTACGTCATAGACTATGCTGCACCAGTTTTATGCACCTACTCCCAAAGAGATATGAAAAGGCTTGAAAGCATACAAAATGAAGCTCTGGCAATCATTGTTGGAGTCCCAAGAACTACCAAAACATCTAATCTACGAGAGATGTCCCTTCCCAGTGTTAAAAGCAGAATCACGTAACTGAATGCTAGGCTTGTAAATCAGAGACGCCCATTACAATGATAATGCCCAAAAAAACTGAGTTCTGTGCTACTCACAGGCGGAAACAGGAAAAGCAAAAAATGGCAACATCGGCCAGTCTGCTATCTGGAAGAACTTCACCTGCTACAGCAAGCACGTGAGCTCCTGCCTGTAGAAAGATTACCCCCCTGGGAGGATGAACCATGTAGGATTATCATTAACGAGAGGACACTGAAAAAATCCTAAATTAAATCCACAAGAAATGAGACATAAGTATCCGGAGAAAATTTATAAAGCTGGGAATGATTTAGATCCAATATACACTGATGGGTCATTTAATCCTGTCAATGGTAAGGTTGGTGCAGCATACACTGTAATTAGGAATAATGCGTTTCAAAACGCAAGTGAAGAAATAGCACGTATTGAGAACTATACCTCTTCAACGCAAGCAGAACTAATTGCCATTGTCATGGTGTTTTGATTTCTTGAAACACTAACGGTACAGTGATCTGTACTGATTCTAAAGCAGCAGTACAAAGTCTTAATAAAAATCGGGCAGAAAACCTTGCGATAGTCGCGGAAATTAGGAGAGCTGTGAGGGTACTAACCAATAATGGAAAAGTCGTCAAATTTCTGTGGCTCTCCTCCCATGTTGGAATCTGTGCAAATGAACGAGCAGATGTGCTGGCTTCTGAGGGCGCTGAAGGAGACCATATTGAATACTTCATACTCTTTTTACACATTAGAGGAATTATCAGGCAACATCACTGTAACAAGGTGACTGAGGAAATGAGGACAGAAGAACAAATCAGTGAATCTGTACACTAGTACAATGTGGTTGCCGCTGACAATCCCAATCATTATGGACGAAGAGAAGATGGCTGCAGAAGTGAATCAGTAAAAGCAGGAATTCGTCTTGGATGCAAATATCCTTGGCGATTCGGGATGGAAACAACAGTTGAGCAGAGGACTTGCAGAATTAGTGGTACGAGTGATGAACACCGCCTTGACTACTACGTGAAAGAATGTGAACATCTAAGAGACATTAAAAATGTGTGTAGCATTGTAAACCAAACATTCTTTGAGTTAGGAAAGTACAATCTGTCAAATATTAATGCTATTCTCAAAATATTTCCCCATTTTTCACCCACAAGATTACGTAAGTTTTTAAGGGTTGACAAATGTTGATCTTCTTGTTGTTACGCTGTTCACTTGAGACTTGAATACGCTGTTCACTTGAGACAATTAAGCAACTTAGAGTGGCCTATAGGCCAAATAGTCTCTATTCATCACGACCGTCAGGGCATCTTGAGAATAGTGAAAACAAAATGCCGAAGCAACATTACTCTCAAAACATTATTGAAATTAGTTCTTTTAGAACTGACAGGAAAAGAAGATGCTCAACGACTTCCAGCACCCGAAGAGCCAGCATGGGCCATCCGTCCAGAAAGGACTGCTGCACGACAGTGCAAACTCAATTAAAGCAACTCTAATTCTGAGGGCGAGGAATAAAGTGATCGCAGTCGTTACCAGAACTTCGACCCGTATTTCGCCCCCCCTCCAGAATAATGTCGGAAATCCGACACATATAAACATACTATAGTTACCCAATAAGAATTTAGAGAATGGGTGATTCCGCGACGCCATCACAACAGACGTGCTTTCACTACACGTAAGTATAAGACTCTAATTATTCTTTTAAACAAGAGTCTAGTGTTTAAAGTTAATAAAATAGTATTCACTATGACTAAATAATTATAAACAAATCAGAAATTCACTACAGACTCCCTTACTATAGTTAAATAAGCTTTGTCTTTAAGACAATATTATTGGAATGATACCTCAGGGAGGAGCGGCCAGTCACGTAATCAAGTATGAGACCTTTTAAACAGGGAAACAGAGAGGGCTCCTGGAGAATTTGCGTCATGCGTGACACACGATAGACTACTTACTCTATCCTAGTGCATTGCCACAGCAACCTACAACAACAGGAGTACCTGAGTATCCGTCTTACCCATTATCTATTTCATGTTTTGGCCATTTACTGTTTTAGATAGATCTGGCGGTCATACTGTGAGCTTAACACTCAAACAAAGTGTTTTACTCAGCACTACACACACACTTTATTCATGTCACACCTGTACGTTATATGTTAATGTGCTATTACTAAGGTACTTCATTTGACAGGTAAATTGTGATTTGGAGGTACTGCAAAGATAGGCTGGCCACACAAACTGTGCAGTTTCCTGTCACTGATGCTACAGTGCCAGACGCCATTACAAGGCCCTGAACCACCCTAAACAGATGTAGGAGGAAACATATCCAGCCTAGTCAGGCAACACCTTCCAGTATCAGATAAGGATTTAAACAAATCTTTTCATTTGATACTGTAGATTAGGCCACCATGTGTGGTATAATTTATATTTTAACAGGTAAACAAGTTTAGCTTATCCTGAATCCCCTCATAGTGGTATAAGCTCAAATTGTCCCTCCAAACTATGTGCAGATAAAGTTCTGGCAGGCTGAATCAGAATATACAGTTCACTTAGTATTATAGTAATTCAATATACAAGTTAACAAAAAAATATAATAAAAATAAATAAATACCTGCTAGGATTTTCCCACAGCCTTCCCGACAATAGTATGGAACAACCTTCCCGACGACAGTATGGAACAACCATTGCCACAGCAACCTACAACAGCAGGAGTACCTGAGTATCCATCTTACCCATTATCTATTTCATGTTTGTGGCCATTTACTGGTTTAGATAGATCTTGCGGTCATACTGTGAGCTTAAATAATGCTCAAATAAAGTAAGTGTTTTACTCAGCACTACACACACACGCCTTATTCATGTCACACCTGTACTTTATATGTTAATGTGCTATTACTAATGTACTTCAGTTGACAGGTAAATTGTGATTTGGAGGTAAGGCAAGTAGAATGGAACAACCTACCCAACAATAGTATGAAACAGCCAACCTGACGACAGTATGGAACCACCTACCTGCCAACAATATGTAACGGCATACCCGAAAACTTCATCACCGCTGAACGAACGTTTGAGACATTTACAGAGTTTTTTTTCTTAATTCATTTTTTTTACGTTCCCCTTGTTTCTCTTAACCAATTAGCGATCCTCCTCCTTTCCCCCACCCCATACTTTACGACCCTACACTAAAATTTTATTTCAATTTGTCCATAGCCTCCGCCGGGTACACACGCGACCACCGCATCGTCCAGTGATTGTGTCTTTTAAAAAGTTATATATATTTCATTATTTTATTCCATCACCGTCCTATTTCCTCCATCATCTTAACATACCAATAGGATCTATTACCTTCGGACACGATCAGAGCGGTGAATGGGTGAGGTGGTTGAGGAAAATGAGAAGTAGGCGGGTGGAGGCGATTAGTGGGAAACGCTCGGGCGGTGCTGGAGGTCGTCCCATACTGATGGACCTTCACCGTGAGTATTGCGTCACACCTGACGGTAGCGTACATTGATCACACTCACACTCTCTCCCTCTATACACCATGTGGGAAATGGGTTGACCTTGATGCTCGCTGCTGCTGCTGCCTTAATTGGAGTCCAACCCCCACCTCTCTCCAGTCTGTGTCAAATCAAATCAAATCAAATCAAATGTTTATTTAGGTAAGGTACATACATACAAGAGATTTTACAAAGAGTGATGGAGTTATAGATAGGGCTAGTACATACAATGCCTAAAGCCACTATTACGCAAAGTGTTTCGGGCATGAAACGCGTGTTCGTGTGTTGTGCCCACCTCCCTAACATTCCTCAGACTGCTCCTCCCTTAATCACACACCGACCAATCCTTTTACCTGCCCGATACGCTCGTCCTCCCCATCTCTCTACCAATTACATGCACACCTTTCACAACCCTCCACAGACCCTTACCGTCGTCAGCTTTAAAATACTTACTAATCATTCCTTACCTCACTCTGCTCCCTCACTTACCTCCTCCCACTCTACATTCTCGCTCCGCGCACTTCCACACATTTTAACTCTTATGAACAGTTGCTGTTGTTTTAGATTCTCGGATTTTAGATTCTTTAGCTACTCGGACCAAAGAGTTCCAAGTAGCACGGGCTATGGTGAGCCCGTAGTGGACTTACCTGGCACAGGAGTGGTGCTGTAACTGTGTCTCTTATGAACTCTTACTATACAACTATATACACAAAAACTCATCTCACCTCACCTCACCTCCAAAATACTTAACCCTCTCAACACTCACAGTCCTCCATACGCCATAGAGGGTCCGTTTCACCTGGGCTTCCGGTACACCTCGTGCATCGGACCCCAGGTGAAGGGGACCTTCTATGGCGTAAATCACTTTACTGTGGATTCCATACCACATCCTTTAAGCAGTAGTGGACCCCATACTGCCATCCTGTATGCTGTAGTGGACCCCATACTGCCATCCTGTATGCTGTAGTGGACCCCATACTGCCATCCTGTATGCTGTAGTGGACCCCATACTGCCATCCTGTATGCTGTAGTGGACCCCATACTGCCATCCTGTATGCTGTAGTGGACCCCATACTGCCATCCTGTATGCTGTAGTGGACCCCATACTGCCATCCTGTATGCTGTAGTGGACCCCATACTGCCATCCTGTATGCTGTAGTGGACCCCATACTGCCATCCTGTATGCTGTAGTGGACCCCATACTGCCATCCTGTATGCTGTAGTGGACCCCATACTGCCATCCTGTATGCTGTAGTGGACCCCATACTGCCATCCTGTATGCTGTAGTGGACCCCATACTGCCATCCTGTATGCTGTAGTGGACCCCATACTGCCATCCTGTATGCTGTAGTGGACCCCATACTGCCATCCTGTATGCTGTAGTGGACCCCATACTGCCATCCTGTATGCTGTAGTGGACCCCATACTGCCATCCTGTATGCTGTAGTGGACCCCATACTGCCATCCTGTATGCTGTAGTGGACCCCATACTGCCATCCTGTATGCTGTAGTGGACCCCATACGTATCCTACATGTGGTATTATTCCCATCCTGTGGATGATAGTGGTCTTCATATTCATCCTGTTGGCGATAGTAGACACCATGTATACCCATCCTGTGGGTGGTAGTGGACCCCATACCCATCCTGTGGGTGGTAGTGGACCCCATACCCATCCTGTGGGTGGTAGTGGACCCCATACCCATCCTGTGGGTGGTAGTGGACCCCATACCCATCCTGTGGGTGGTAGTGGACCTCATACCCATCCTGTGGGTGGTAGTGGACCTCATACCCATCCTGTGGGTGGTAGTGGACCTCATACCTCATCCTGTGGGTGGTAGTGGACCTCATACCTCATCCTGTGGGTGGTAGTGGACCTCATACCTCATCCTGTGGGTGGTAGTGGACCTCATACCTCATCCTGTGGGTGGTAGTGGACCTCATACCTCATCCTGTGGGTGGTAGTGGACCTCATACCCATCCTGTGGGTGGTAGTGGACCTCATACCCATCCTGTGGGTGGTAGTGGACCTCATACCTCATCCTGTGGGTGATAGTGGACCTCATACCTCATCCTGTGGGTGGCTGTGGATCGCATACCCAACCTGTGGGTGCTAGTGGACCCCATACCCATCCTGTGGGCGGTAGTAGACCATATAAACATCCTATGGATAGAAGTGGACCCTCCACTATCATCCTGTGGATGATAGTGGTCCCCATATCCATCTTAATTGTGAGCGTTATTGAACTCCATATATAACCTTTGGGCGGTAGCGGACCCCATACCCATCATGTGGGCGTTAGTGGACCCCATACGCGTCCTGTGGGCGTTAGTGGATCCCATACCCGTCCTGTGGGCGTTAGTGGACCCCATACCTATCCTGTGGGCGGTAGTGGAGCTCCATACCCATTCTGTGGGCGGTATTGGAACATATACCATTCCTCTGGGCAGTAGCGGACCCTATACCTATCCTTAGGAAGGTATAGTGGACCCGATACTCATCCAATGGGTGGTAGTGAGCACTATACGCATTCAGTGGGCAGTAGTGAACACCATAACCAACCTGTAGATTGTAGTGGATCCCATACATTCTCAAATGGTTGTGGCCCCCATACCCATCCTGTAGGCAGTAGTAGTCCCCATACCAATCATACTCACGGTAGTGGACCCGATGTTCATCCTATGGATGGTAGTGGACTCCCCATACCCGACAGTACTGTCGGGGGCCCTGATAGCTTAGTGGACTGTTCTCTGGACTCGTAATCCTCGGGTCCGTGTTCGATTCCCGGTGATAGCAGAAACAAAATGGGCAGAGTTTCTTTCACCCTGAAGCTCCTGCTACCTAGCAGTAAATAGGTACCTGGAAGTTAGACAGCTGCTACGGGCTGCTTCCTAGGGGGTGTATATGTGTGTGTGTGTGTGTGTGTGTGTGTGTGTGTGTGTGTGTGTATGTATGTATGTATGTACTCACCTAGTTGTGCTTGCGGGGGTTGAGCTTTGGCTCATTAGTCACGCATCTCTACCGTCAATCAACTGGTGTACAGATTCCTGAGCCTACTGGGCTCTATCATATCTACATTTGAAACTGTGTATGGAGTCAGCCTCCACCACATCACTTCCTAGTGCATTCCATTTACTTAATACTCTGACACTGAAAAAGTTCTTTCTAATGTCTGTGGCTCATTTGGGTACTCAACTTCCACCTGTGTCCCCTTGTGCATATACCACCCATGTTAAATAATCTATCCTTGTCTACCCTGTCAATTCCCCTGAGAATTTTTGTATGTGGTGATCATGTCTCCCCTAGCTCTTCTGTCTTCCAGCGACGTGAGGTGCAGTTTACGCAGCCTGTCCTCATAACTCATGCCTCTTCGTTCTGGGACTAACCTAGGGGCATACCTCTGAACTTTTTCCAGCCTCGCCTTGTGCTTGACAAGGTACGGGCTCCATGTTGGGGCTGCATACTCCAGTATTTGCCTTACATATGTGGTATACAAGGTTCTGAAGGATTCCTTACACAGGTTCTAAAAGGCTGTTCTGATGTTAGCCAGCCTCGCGTATGCCGCTGATGTTATTCGTTTGATGTGGGCTTCAGTTGACAGGTTTGGTGTGATCCAAACCTGGGTTTGTGTGTACTCACCTATTTGTGTTTGCGGGGGTTGAGTTCTGGCTCTTTGGTCCCGCCTCTCAACCGTCAATCAACAAGGTGTACGGGTTCCTGAGCCTATTGGGCTCTATCATATCTACATTTGAAACTGTGTATGGAGTCAGCCTCCACCACATCACTTCCTAATGCACTCCAATTGTCATCCACTCTGACACTAAAAACGTTCTTTCTAATATCTCTGTGATTTATTTGGGCACTCAGTTTCCACCTTTGTCCCCTAGTGCGTGTGCCCCTTGTGTTAAATAGCCTGTCTTTATCTACTCTAGCAATTCCCTTGAGAATCTAGAATGTGGTGATCATGTCCCCCCTAACTCTTCTGTCTTCCAGCGAAGTGAGGTTTAATTCCCGTAGTCTCTCCTCGTAGCACATATCAGCTTGGGTACTAGTCTGGTGGCAAACCTTTGAACCTTTTCCAGTTCAGTATGCAGCTGGGGCAGCATACTCCAGGATTGGTCTGACATATGTGGAATACAAAGTTCTGAATGATTCCTTATACAAGTTTCCGAATGCCGTTCTAATGTTGGCCAGCCTGGCATATGCTGGCATATGTGTGTGTGTGTGTGTGTGTGTGTGTGTATTCACCTAGTTGTGCTTGCGGGGGTTGAGCTCTGCTGTTTCGGCCCGCCTCTCAACTGTCAATCAACAGTTTTCTACTACTACTATTTTATTTTATTTTTTATTTTTTTCACACCACACACACACACACACACACACACACACACACACACACACACACACACACACACACACACACACACACACACACACATACACACATACCCACACACACACACACACACACACACACACACACACACACACACACACACACACACACACACACACACACACACACACACACAAACCAGGAATGCAAGGTAGCGAAACAGCTGAGTAAAAGAACATGAAGAAACTACAGAAATAACAGAACACCAGAGAGCAGGGAGAGATACCAGAGGGCCAGGAATGAGTACCTCAGAGTGAGGAGGGAAGCAGAGAGACAGTTTGAAAATGATATCGCGAGTAAAGCCAAGACCCAACCAAAGCTGCTCCACAGCCATATCAGGAGGAAAACAGCAGTGAAGGAACAAGTGATGAAGCTGCGGAAAGGGGAGAACAGATACACAGAGAATGACAAGGAGGTGTGTGAAGAACTCAACAAGAGATTCCAGGAGGTCTTCACAATAGAACAAGGAGAAGCCCCTGCACTATGTGAGGAGGCGGCAAACCAAGCAACCTTGGAGGAATTTGACCTCACCAGTGGTGAGGTCAAAAGGTGTCTGCTGGAACTGGATGTGACAAAGGCTGTTGGGCCTGACAGAATCTCACCATGGATACTAAAGGAAGGTGCAGAATCTCTCCTTGTTCTCTTGTGAAGACCTCCTGGAACTTTTTGTTGAGTTCTTCACTCACCTCTTTGTCATTCTCTGTGTACCTTTTGAGATATATACAAGAGTTGTTACATTCTTGCACAGCCACTAGTACGCGTAGCGTTTCGGGCATGTCCCTGGAATACGATCCCCGCCGCGAAGAATCGTTTTTTCATCCAAGTACACATTTTACTGTTGAGTTAAACAGAGGCTACAGTTAAGGATTTGCGCCCAGTAAATCCTCCCCGGCCAGGATACGAACCCATGACATAGCGCTCGCGGAACGCCAGGCGAGTGTCTTACCACTACACCACGGAGACTGACCTGTCCTCAACCGTTATAAGTTTCATCACCTGTTCCTTCACTGTTGTCTTCCTCCTGATGTGACTGTGTAGTAGCTTGGGTTCGGTCTTGGCTTTATTAGCTATATTATTTTCATACCTTTTCTCAGCTGCTCTTCTCACACTAACATACTCGTTCCTGGTTCTCTGGTATCTCTCTCTACTTTCTGGTGTTCTGTTATTACGGAAGTTCCTCCACGCCTTTTTGTTCAGCTCCTTTGCTTTCATACATGCCCTATTAAACGATGGATTCTTCTTTTGCTTCTGGGTTTTCCTGTCGGGCCGAAATAAACCTGTTTACCGCCTCCTGACACTTTTGGGTGACATAGTCCATCATATCTTGTACGGACTTAGTTCTGAATTCTGTGTTCCATGGTATATCCCTTAGGAATTAATTCATCTCCTTATAGTTTCCCTTTCGGTACGCCAGCCCTTTGTTTCCCAGTTCTTTTTTTGGGGAGATAATTCCTAGCTCAACCAGGTACTCAAAGCTCAATACACTATGATCACTCATTCCAAAGGGGGCTTCCAACTTAACTTCCCTTATATCCGACTCATTTAAAGTAAATATCAGATCAAGCAAAGCTGATTCATCCTCTCCTCCCATTCGTGTCGGTCCCTTGGCGTGTTGACTAAGAAAGTTTCTTGTTGCCACGTCCAGCAGTTTAGTTCTCCATGTGTCTGGTCCTCCATGTGGGTCTCTATTCTCCCAATCTATCTTCCTGTGGTTGAAGTCTCCCATGATTAGTAGTCTGGATCCTTTCCTGCTAGACACAGAAGCTGCTCTCTCTATTATATTGATGGTGGCCAAGTTGTTTCTATGATATTCCTGTCTGGGTCTTCTGTCATTCGGTGGGGGGTTATATATGACTACTACTATAATTTTCTGTCCTCCAGTTGCTATGGTGCCTGATATGTAGTCACTGAAACCTTCATAGCTCTGATTAACCATCTCTTCAAAACTCCAACCTTTTCTTATCAGCAAAGCTACACCACCTCCTCCTCTCCCTTCTCTCTCTCTTTCCTCACTAGTAGTTCTGTGGAAACACTGAATTTGTTATGGGTTTCGTTAGCTTTGTTTCTGTGAGTGTTATTATGTCTGGATTTTCTTCTAGTACCCATTCTCCGAGTTCACTTGTTTTATTTGTAATTCCATCTATGTTAGTGTACAGTGCCTTGAAGCTCGCTTTCTTCTGTTCATTTTATTGTCCCTTTCTTGGTGAACGTTCTGCTGGTGGGGAAAGCTGTTCCCTGGATGAGAAGATCTGTGAGGTGGTTTGCAGGGTCTCAGAGGAATTTGGGGTGGGGGAGGGGGGTTCAAGGGAAGGGAGGACAGGTAGGGTATGGGGTAAGGAGATGGGGGGACATGGAGGATATGGGGTAAGAGGGGAGGAGGGATAGGGAGGGTACAGGATGAAGGGGGAGGGGGGAATGGCGGGAGACGGGACATGGTGGGAATGGGGGAGGGGAGACAGGGTCACAATGGGGTGGGGGGAAGGGAGGGTTGGGTGAGCATTTGAGAGAGGGAAGGGAGGGTTTCTATGCAGAGGGGGGGGGGGTTGTGGTGTTGCCCTCCCCTCTGGTATTGCTGGGATGCTGGTTGTGGGTTCCCCCCTTGTGTCTGGGACTCTTGTGTTGGGGGCTGTGATTTCCTGGTTTACTCCTCTCTCCCTGCGCTTCCTCCTTGCCTCTGATTCCCTGGCTCTCTTCTCCTTCGTCCTGTCCCTCTGCAGGAATACTTTTTTGTATTCCTCCACATACTGCAGATGACTCTTCCTTTCTAGAAAAGCCTCCTTCGTGGTCTCGTTTGTAAACACCACCTTTACAAGTCGGTTTCTGTCCTTGTTGTACCAGATCAACTTGAAAACCTTCTTAATGTTTTGTTCAGCCCTTTCCATCTGTAACCCCTTCAGTATCCCATGTACTGCCTCTCTCTCCTTGCTATTCCATTTCTGCCTATTGGATCCTTCCTGTTCTTTGATGACTCTTGTTACCTATCGTTCGTTACGGCTCGTGACCCTACAACAGCCAAGCTTTAAGTCTAGGGTTACTACAACTGCTGTTGTCTAAAGCGGGGCACCAGTGTAACCCCATGAATGATAACAGGCACAGAATTACAAGTATATCTCCCTTAGGACTGAAGAAATATACGTATGCATTTTAATATATATATATATTCAATATAATCAATACAGTATAATATAAAGCACAGATGGTCAAGTTAACTTATACAACCAAACAAAAAGTATTGTCTCTCACATAATATAATATAATATAATAAAAATATGGCACAACATGAATGTTACAGACTTAACTCTACAAAGATGTGATCTCTCCTGGCCCGTATCAGCTACTGACTACTCGCGCACCGTCATTACCCATAATCCTCTCCCGTCTGCCTCATCCAGGATGAGGGATGGAAAATACAGACTTTTTAATATTTAAGACTAATTGAACAACCACTTGTTCTCAAAACACATAAGAATGCAAATTAAATATAATAGTTACTTGCAAAATATATAAGTACAATGCCACCTGCTTTATTACAGTAAATAAACAATTATATAAACTTAGTAAAAGTGACATCTGGAACTCCCAGAACTGAACAGGTCCAGGAATTCTAATTTCCCGAATCTAACAGGTATTAGACGTGTGAAGAGCCACTGCGCTCCTGTCCCCACTGACGCTGCCACACCACACGATAATTTACAAAAATATAATATGTGTACATATATGATGAAATGGAACAAAACAAGCTATTTAAATTTATATACGTATCCAGCTAGGAGTACGTAACACCTACAACTACCACTGATTTTTTCTTTCCAGAAAAAAGATGTGTGGGTGTGTGTCTGGGTGTGTACTCACCTATTTGTGTCTGCAGGATTGAGCATTGACTCTTGGATCCCGCCATTTGAGCCATCGGTTGTTTATAGCAATGACTCCGGTCCTATTTCCCTATCATGCCCAGTTTTAAAATTATGAATAGAATTTGCTTCCACAACCAGCTCCTTAAGTGCATTCCATTTTTCCACTACTCTCACACTAAAAGAAAACTTCTTAACATCTCTGTGACTCATCTGAGTTTCCAGCTTCCACCCATGTCCCCTCGTTCTGTTATTATTCCGTGAAACATTTCGTCTGTGTCCACAATGTCAATCCCCCCTAAGTATTTTATATGTTCCTATCAAATCCCCCCTCTGCCTTCTTTTTTCTAGTGTCGTAAGGCTCATTTCATTCAGGCGTTCTTCATATCCCATCCCTAGTAACGCTTGGACAAGTCTCGATGCTAATTTCTGAACCTTTTCCAGTTTCTTTATGTGTTTTTTCAGGTGGGGCTCCATGATGGGGCGGCATACTCTAAGACTGGCTTCACATAGGCAGTGTAAACCGCCCATGTGTGTGTGTGTTTGTGTAATTACCTAAGTGTAGTTAAAGGATGAGAGCTACGCTCGTGGTGTCCCGTCTTCCCAGCACTCTTTGTCATATAACGCTTTGAAACTACTGACGGTCTTGGCCTCCACCACCTTCTCACCTAACTTGTTCCAACCGTCTACCACTCTGTTTGCGAAAGTGAATTTTCTTTTATTTCTTCAGCATCTGTGTTTAGCTAGTTTAAATCTATGACCTCTTGTTCTTAACGTTCCAGGTCTCAGGAAATCTTCCCTATCGATTTTATCAATTCCTGTTACTATTTTGTATGTAGTGATCATATCACCTCTTTTTCTTCTGTCTTCTAGTTTCGCCATATATAATGCCTCTAACCTCTCTTCGTAGCTCTTGCTCTTCAGTTCTGGGAGCCACTTAGTAGCATGTCTTTGCACCTTTTCCAGTTTGTTGATGTGCTTCTTAAGATATGGGCACCACACAACCGCTGCATATTCTAGCTATGGCCTAACAAAAGTCGTGAACAATTTTTTTAGTATATCGCCATCCATGTATTTAAAAGCAATTCTGAAGTTAGAAAGCGTAGCATAGGCTCCTCGCACAATATTCTTTATGTGGTCCTCAGGTGATAGTTTTCTATCTAGAACCGCCCCTAGATCTCTTTCTTTATCAGAATTCTTTAAAAATTTCTCACATAATATATAGGTTGTGTGGGGTCTATGTTCTCCTATTCCACATTCCATAACATGGCATTTATTAACATTAAATTCCATTTGCCAAGTGGTGCTCCAGATACTTATTTTGTCCAGGTCATCTTGAAGGGCATGACAATCATCTAAGTTTCTTATCCTTCCTATTATCTTAGCATCATCAGCAAACATGTTCATATAATTCTGTATACCAACTGGTAGATCATTTATGTAGACAATAAACATCCCTGGTGCAAGAACTGAACCCTGTGGTACTCCATTTGTGACATTTCTCCAGTCCGATACATTGCCTCTGATCACTGCCCTCATTTTTCTATCAGTCAGAAAAATTTTCATCCATGTTAGAAGCTTACCTGTCACCCCTCCAATATTTTCCAGTTTCCAGAACAACCTCTTATGTGGAACTCTGTCGAAAGCCTTTTTTAGGTCCAGATAGATGCAGTCAACCCAACCATCTCTTTCCTGTAATATCTCTGTTGCTCGATCATAGAAACTGAGTAAATTCGATACACAGGATCTTCCAGATCGAAAACCATACTGTCTGTCTGATATTATATCATTTCTTTCCAGGTGTTCTACCCATTTAGTTTTAATGGTTTTTTCCAATATTTTGACTATTACACTTGTCAATGATACCGGTCTATAATTAAGGGGGTCTTGCCTGCTTCCACTTTTGTAGATTGGAACTATGTTAGCCATTTTCCACACATCAGCTACAACTCCTGTAAACAGGGATGCCTGAAAAATCAGTTGAAGTGGAATGCTAAGCTCAGGTGCACATTCTCTCAGAATCCATGCTGAAACTCCATCTGGATCAACTGCTTTGTTCTTATTAAGCTCCTTGAGCATTTTTTCCACTTTGTCTCTAGACACCTCTATGTGCTCTATGTTGTTCTCTGGAATTCTTATTGTGTCTGGTTCCCTGAAGATTTCATTTTGTACAAACACACTGTGGAACTTTTCGTTTAATGTTTCACACATTTAATATGTGTGTGTGTGTGTGTGTGTGTGTACTCACCTAGTTGTACTCACCTAGTTGTGCTTGCGGGGGTTGAACTCTGGCTCTTTGGTTCCCCCTCTCAACCGTCAATCAACAGGTGTACAGGTTCCTGAGCCTATTGGGCTCTATCATATCTACACTTGAAACTGGGTATGGAGTCGGCCTCCACCACATTACTTCCTAATGCATTCCATTAGTCAACCACTCTGACACTAAAAAAGTTCTTTCTAATATCTCCGTGGCTCATTTGGGCACTCAGTTTCCACCTGTGTCATCTAGTCCGTGTGCCCCTTGTGTTAAATAGCCTGTCTTTATCAACCCTGTCGATTCCCTTGAGAGTCTAGAATGTGGTGATCATGTCCCCCCTAACTCTTCTGTCTTCTAACGAAGTGAGGTTTAATTCCCGTAGTCTCTCCTCGTAGCTCATACCTCTCAGCTCGGGTACTAGTCTGGTGGCAAACCTTTGATCCTTTTCTAGTTTAGTCTTATGCTTGACTAGATATGGACTCCATGCTGGAGCCGCACACTCCAGGATTGGTGTGACATATGTGGTATATAATGTTCTGAAAGATTCCTTACACAAGTTTCTAAAGGCCGTTCTTATGTTAGCCAACCTGGCATATGCTGCTGATGTTATCCTCTTGATATGAGCTTCAGGGGACAGGTTTGGCGTGATATCAACCCCCAGGTCTTTCTCTCTCTACTGTGTCAAAGGGTACTGAGTCAAAGGCTTTCTGACAGTCCAAGAAAATGCAGTCTGCCCACCCTTCTCTTTCTTGCCTAATTTTTGTTGCTTGGTCATAGAATTTTATTAAACCTGTGAGGCACGATTTACCTTCTCTGAACCCATGTTGGTGGTGTGTCACAAAACTATTTCCCTCCAGATGCTATACAAGTCTTTTCCTCACGATCTTCTCCATCACCTTGCATGGTATACAAGTTAGGGAAACTGGCCTATAGTTCAGTGCCTCTTGTCTGTCACCCTTTTTGTATATTGGGACTACATTAGCCGTCTTCCAACTTTCTGGTAGGTCTCGTGTTTCCAATGACCTGTTATACACTATAGAGAGAGTGGCACACTTAGTACTTCTGCACCTTCTTTTATATCCACGGTGAGATTCTGTCAGGCACAACAGCTTTTGTCCCATTCAGCTCCAACAGATTCCTTTTTACCTCATCCCTGGTGAGGTCAAGTTCCTCCAAGGTTGCTTGGTTTGCCACATTTAGTGCAGGGGCTTCTCCTTGTTCTTCTGTGAAGACCTGGAATCTCTTGTTGAGTTCTTCACACACCTCCATGTAATTCTCTGTGTATCTGTTCTCCCCTTTTCTCAGTTTCATCACTTGTTCCTTCACTGCTGTTTTCCTCCTGATGTGGCTGAGGAGCAGCTTTGGTTGGGTCTTGGCTTTACTCGCAATGTCATTTCCATACTGTCTCTCTGCTTCCCTCCTCACTCTGATGTACTCATTTCTGACCCTCTGTTATCTCTCCCTGCTCTCTGGTGTTCTGTTATTCCTGTAGTTTCTCCATGTTCTTTTACTCAATTGCTTCGCTACCTTGCATTCCTGGTTGAACCACGGATTCTTCTGCTGCATTTCGTTTTTCTTCTTTTGGACCGGGATAAACTTATCTGCAGCTTCCTGGCACTTCTAGGTGATATAATCCATCATATCCTGCACAGTCTTCTCTCTGAATTCTGTTTCTCATGGTATTTCCCTTAGAAAGTTTCTCATCTCATCATATTTTCCTCTTTGGTAATTTAGTCTTTTCCCTTCCGATTCCATCCTTGGATATGTTATCCCAACCTCCACCAAATACTCAAATATCAATACACTGTGGTCACTTATTCCTATTGGGGCTTCAAATTTGACTTCCCTTATTTCTGATTCATTCAATGTGAATATCAGGTCGGTTCTAGCTGGTTCGTCATTGCCTCTCACACTTGTGGGTTCTCTGACGTGCTGGCTCAGAAAGTTTCTTGTTGCCACTTCCAAGAGTTTAGCTCTCCATGTATCTCACCACCATGTGGGTCCCCATTCTCCCAGTCTATCTTTCCATGGTTGAAATCATCCATAATTAAGAGTCTGGAGCCACTCCTGCAGGCAACTGAAGCTGCTCTTTCTATTATATTATTGGTGTGTGTGTGTGTGTGTGTATTCACCTAGTTATGTTTGCGGAGGTTGAGCTTTGCTCTTTCGGCCCGCCTCTCAACTGTCAATCAACTGTTTACTAACTACTTATTTTTCCTCTCTCCACTCCACATACCAGGAAGCAGCCCATGACAGCTGACTAACTCCCAGGTACCTATTTACTGCTAGATAACAGGGGCATTCAGGGTGAAAGAAACATTGCCTATCTATTTCTGCCTGGTGCGGGAATCGAACCCGCGCTACAGAATTACGAGTCCTGCGCGTTATCCACCAGGCTACCAGGCCCGCCACCAGGCGTGTGTGTGTGTGTATGTGTGTGTGTGTGTGTACTCACCTAGTTGTGCTTGCGGGGGTTGAGCTCTGGCTCTTTGGTCCCACCTCTCAACCGTCAATCAACAGGTGTACAGATTCCTGAGCCTATTGGGCTCTATCATATCTACACTTGAAACTGTGTATGGAGTCAACCTCCACCACATCACTGCCTAATGCATTCCCTTTGTCAACCACTCTGACACTAAAAAAGTTCTTTCTAATATCTCTGTGGCTCATTTGGGCACTCAGTTTCCACCTGTGTCCCGTAGTGCCTGTGCCCCTTGTGTGCGCGTGCATGCGTGCGTGCGTGCAAAAAAAATATAAAAAATTGTTAGTTTGTAGTTAGTAACAGTTCATTGATTGACAGTTGAGAGACGGGCCGAAAGTGCAGAACTCAACCCCCTGCAAGTTCAAGTAGGTGACTACTGGACCGAATACTAATCCATCCTGTGGTGGTAGTGTAGTGTACCCTACTGTATTCGTTCTCTATATTACATAATGTATGATTCATTTTCTTCGATTTTAATTGAGCATATTCTATTGTATATATCTTAATTTAACGCAAATTCGAAAATTTACAGCTAATAATTCATAGAATAAGTATTATAATTTACTGAGAACTACCAAGTTTTCTCAAAACTAAACTACGAGCCTTCAGTGAGATGTAGCTGATCCATCATATTCGAATAGGATGGAAAATAGTACGCAAACTTCACACTAGAATTGGGACTGGAATAATACAATTATCATTAAAATTGGAGCAAACGGACCATTCTGCTGTCTACGGCGATGGGACGGGTACTATGGGGCGTACTATGGCACGTGAGGAAGGGTTGGAGCCTGGTGATGGCTGATAACTGTAAATCTACCACAGGGGAACTATGAACGTTAGCAGCATAGTAACTATAAGCACTGTATTACATACACTCTATGTTACAGTGAAGACAGGCTGCAACATGGCTTAAGGCGTTGAGCTTTGCCTCAAGACGAAGCTTGGGCTGAGTACAATTGAGTACAATTTTATTTTCTTAAGTTCATACAAATTATTGGATCATAACTAAGCTATTTATAGTTATTTATCATTAAGATTATATTCTTTAGGATTATTATTCAACTTATTTTTCTTTGTTAGCAAGGTTGCCTGGCGTCTCCATACTCCCTTGCTTCATTGTTCCCCTTCTTGAGGTTATCTTGAGATGATTTCGGGGCTTAGCGTTCCCGTGGCCCGGTCCTCGACCAGGCCTCCTTATTGCTACGCACCCTTAGGAAACAGCCCGTAGCAGCTGTCTATCTTCCAGGTACCTATTTACTGCTAGGTAACAGGGGCATCAGGGTGAAAGAACATTTTTGCCCATTTGTGTCCTGGCTTTGCCTGTGTCTCCCGGTGCAAATTATTACATTCAGTGTACCTGAGAGTACCTTAGAACAATCTACCTCTTGTTTGTATAGTTTTGTATATTTTTTTATATCTAGATCTTTTTATAGCTACCTTTTTTGCCTTTTTTTACCGTCAAACAGCCCTCATTGCATACTAGTATAGGCCTGGAAATAAATCTCTTATCTAGTATCGATGATAATCATCATTTAAATGACTAAAATGCAGATATTATACAGCACATGATGTAGACAATGTTCTAACACATAATCACCATGTTTCAGTAATTAACTTGAGTGCAAGATCTCCACGCAAACACTTTGATGATGATGATAATGCCTTGATTCATACAGTTGACAACAAATTCTTCTTTGTTATACTTACTGAAACGTGGTTACAAGAGGATGCTACACAACTCTTTAACATACCAAACTACTCAGCAATTCACAACTGTCGACAAATTCAGAGAGGTGGTGGTACTGCTCTTTACTACCACCAAGAACTGACATGCTTAAAAGTAATTAGAATTAGAGATTCCTGTGAAGAGTATATCTTTGCCAGTTTCAGATTCAAGGGTGCCAAGGCATTCCTGACAGTGGGAGCAGTCTACAGAATTCCTAGCACTGATGTGTCTGAATTCAATTCAAACCTTAGAAATCTAATACTAGCTAACAGACTGAACAAAAGCCATCTAATAATTTCGAGGGACTTTAATATTGACCTCTGCGAGCCTGATAACCTTCATGTTGCTAACACAGCAGCATGAGGGCTATCACCCCACATGTTACCCCACAGTTCTCCTAACCAACATTAATAAATCACCTCTAGTTCAATGAAGATAAGATTTAGGCTGCACAATGAAATTTATATTAGCAACTTTATTACTGCAGCTGCTAATATCAACTGGGAGACTTAGTAACATAGTGAACATCAACCTAGCAGTGCAAACATTTCTTCAGAAAACTCTGAGCCTCTATAACACCCACTGTCCAATGCTAACGAAACAAGTCACTACTACAAATTTAAACAATCCATGGCTTACAAAGGGTATACTTACATCTATTAATAAAAAACATGACCTTGAGAAGAAGTATAGGTTACGAGTTGTCTCCAAAGAATTTTCAAAGATTTACTCATCAATGCTGTCTAAAATAATTAGGAGAGCCAAAATACTGCGAAGGTAAATTTACCCAAATTAAGGGCAATTAATTAATTAAGACATCATGTAGCACTATTTCTCAAATATTACGATAATAAAGGATTTTTAATAAAAAACTTATACTCTTATCCAATGACGATGGTGTGCTTTCAGCCTCTGAAACTGCTATTGAATTCAACAGGTTCTTCTCGTCCATTGGGTCATCCCTTGCAAATGATATTCCATCTTCCCTAACTAAAGTTATGGACTATCTTACAGGTAACTATCCAGAATCTCTGTACCTAACTCCCGTTAATTCCACTGATGTAAATGAGATAATCCTTTCCCTTAAAGCAAAGCCAAGTGCCCTTGCTGAGATACCAACTCTAATCAATAAAAAAAAAATCCAGATTTCTTGCTCCTGCATTGCTTTTCAACAAATCACTTGAACTCTAAACCTTTCCAGATATTCTAAAAAAAAAGAGTGTAATCCCAGTCCATACTTGTGGGGATCTCACTGAGGACAACAATTTCAGGCCAGTATCAATTCTGACAACCTTGTCAAAAATATTTGAAATGCTAATCTACAAGCAGCTTTACTCTTATCTAGCCAAACACAATATACTTAGCTCTTGCTATTATGGCTTCAGGCCCAAAAAAAGCACTAAAGATGCACTTATTAGTATGATTAACTTCATACATGCAGCTCTCGATAAAAAAGAGTTCCTTGTTTGGCTATTTGTTGACCTACGTAAGTCTTTTGACACTGTTAACCACCAAAACCTTCTTCTTTAATTACATCACTATAAAGTCAGAGGTCACTCCCTCCAATACCTTCAGACTTACCTTACTGACAGGCTCCAAAAGATTTCTGTGAATAATTCTATTTCTCCCACCCAACCCATCAATATTGGTGTTCCACAGGGCAGCATATTTGGCCCTCTCCTCTTTCTCATCTACATTAATAACCTTCCAAATGTCTCTCAACACCTCAAACCAGTTCTATTTGCTGACGACACAACCTTCATTTTCTCCAGTCTTGACCCTCTTGCTCTTAATGTCACAGTGAACACTGAACTAAATAAAGTCCATCTTTGGCTAACTGCTAACAAACTCATCCTTAAAATTGACAAAACTTTCTATATTTTTTTGGGAAATAAATCCTCAAATGAAATTAATGAAAGGAAATATAATATCCAAATTAGTAAGAAAGTAGATGGTAAATTTCTTGGTGTCCTCATCAATAACAAGCTGAATTTCCAGGGTCACATTCTAAATATTGCAAAATAAGTTTCAAAAACTGTTGGCATTCTTTCTAAGATCTGATATTATGTACCTCGCCCTGCCCTGGTGACGCTCTATTACTCTCTCATCTATCCTTATCTCAGTAATGGTATTTGTGCTTGGGGTTCTACTACCCAAAATCATCTACGTCCTCTAATTCCTAAACACAAAGCTGCTATTAGAACAATATCAAACTCTGGCCCTAGACAGCACTCGGTATCCTTACTTAAATCTTTTAATATGTTAGATATTAAGTCACTGCACAGCCTCTCATGTTTACTCTCTATATATAACTTTGAACTGTAATGTCAATCCTGACCTTAAAAGCTTCTTAGAAGGTTGTAACAGAACCCATGGGCACCTCACCAGAAACAAATACCTATTTGATATTCCAAGAGTGCGCCTTAACCAAACTAGAAATGCTCTACAAATCAAGGGACATAGAATATGGAATGACCTTCCCAATCATGTCAAAGGCTGTACCTCTCTCAAACAGTTTAAGAGGAAATCTAAGTTCTACCTAATAAACTCCATGTAACCTATCTTACCCTCTAAAGGTGAACATGTCTTGCTATTTTCAAACAATATTGTTTGTTGACCAAGTTGTAAAATTGCTGATTTCTGCCATGTCCCCCCTTCTTTTTTTCTTTCCTTTTTCTACAAAATTTATACTTTAATCTCAGTTAGTATTAAGCTTTAGTCGAAGTGTTATTCCCCACACCTTGCCCGAAACGCTGTGCGTATTAGTGGCATCAGGTATTGTATGTACTTGCTCTATCTATAAATCCAACATAATGTTTGTAACTCATCTATGTATGTACTTTTACTTGAATTAACATTTGATCTGATTTGATTTAAGGGCTCAGGGGTGGATGAGGGGGGGGGGGGAGGTTGGCAGCCATTGCTTAGAAGTTCCCTCGCACTCTTGAGCAGCTCTGCAATATCGCTGGTGGATTCATTCTCATGTTGGAGTTGCTCTTGCAGCCGTTCTATTTCCTGCAGTGACTGCTGCTGGAGTTCCTGCCACCGCTCATGAAGGGCAGCTACAGTTTGAATAGAGAATCGACCCAAGGGCGAGTTGATAGGGAGGCTGAGGTTGCGATCCTTCTCATCTTAATCCTGTTTCTTATCCCCCACTTCCAGTTGACTGTGGGGTCCAGCTGTGGGTGGTCCCCTCCCACCCCCAGTAGGTGACATTGTCCCAGAACAGGAGAGTGACCACTCTACATCAGGTGCCTGCCTGGCAACACTCCAGACAGGCACTTACACATTCAAGATATTAACCTTCAGTGGGTTACACAATATCAATATCTCGGAGTGTGGATAGATTCTAAAATGACATTCAACAAGCAAATTCAATATCTGAAGGAGAAAGCAAAATCACGACTGAATATAATGAGAGCAATCACAGGGCCTCGTCTAAGAGCGAGACGCAAAGTGATAAGAATGTTTTACATACATGCTGTTCGTTCTCTGGTTGCTTATGCAGCACCTGCCTTACTCTTTCTCCTGGCCAGTGGGGTAAACGTTGAGGTTATTCACAATGATGCAATGCGAGTCATAACAGGGGCTCCAAGATGGACTAAAATACTGAACCTAAGACTAGAAACCAAGCGAACATCGATTGAAATAATGGTAAAAAGGATTGCTGCCTGCATGCTGACCAAGACATTGACTAGACCTAGAATCAGTTCACTTAGAGATATAATCACTGAACTACTTACTCCAATAGCAACAGGTGGACCCATTGTGCAGTAAACACCATCAATAAATTCGAGATAACAAATACAGTCACAGAGAAGGGTGTCAATGAAATACATGCAAACTTTGTTATGCAAGCCCCTTGGGAATCGCTGCCAGCAGATTTTAAGATTATGGTTGTTGAGGGAAAAAAGAAACAAACTAATCCTCATCTGATACGTAATATTGCACAGATGCAAATAGAACTAAATTATAGTTGGAGATTCTCAAACGGGTGTTCAACTTTACAAACAGAGATGCTAGCCATTCAAAAGGCTTTGGAACATGCTCTTGCTGAACACCGACAACATGTTATCATACATACAGATTCGAGAACTGCCATTGAAACCTTGCAACAAGAACACATACATGACAACATCCATCTGATAACAAATGTCTTATTATTAATGCAAACATTCAAACGGCAAAGCTGTCGGGTACTTATCAACTGGGTGCCAAGTCACATGGGAATAATAGGAAATGACATTGCAGACGAAGCTGCAAAACTTGCAACTAAGAGAAGAAATGTAGACATTTATATACCACAGAGTCCATCACAGATTAAGAAAGTAATTAGAAGATGTACAGTGACTACAACACAGCAGTTGCAATCTACTGGGTTGGTACAAAAATTCAACCAACTACGAACCACTTATTTTGATGAAAGGGAGCAGTAGAACAACAAAAGTACACTTACATTGCATCAGGCTTGGAAACCCATGTGCATGGGAAATAGGCTTACAGGTTCAGGAAGATGAGAGGAAATGTCAGCAACTGTGAAGAAATGCCTGACAGACCACAGGAACATTATCTAACACAGTTACAAGACCAATAAGATTTCAACAGAGCAAACATTGTTTAACACATAGGGCAAAATCTTACTGAAGCGTCCATACGAGTCATAAATACTCATACTCTGCCTAAGTAAAACAGAAACAAGCAACACTTAGTGGACCAGCCAGAAGCTTAGGGCCAGCACTGGAATTTCCCTGCTAAAAAAAAAGGTGTGCTCACCGCTGCAGAACTGGGCAGTGGCCACTTTACATCAGTGGCAGGTTCACCGCTGGTAGAAGATACAGCACCTGGTGCTTGAGGGGGAGTTGGGGGTGATCGCAAGAGTCTTCGGTCTGGCACCGGTCCCCTTGTGCCCTTCGTAATTAACAGGTGGTGAGTGTGGTAGCCAGCTGGAGCGAACATCACCTCCAGATGGCTCTGAACAGCCAGTGGATCAACTGCTCCACTCGCAACCGCTCGACTCGTAGCTCTTGGCAACCGCTCTTCATGGTGGTGGTGTGGAGGGGAAGGTGTGTGTTGGTGTCGACACCTCCCCGGGTGGCAGGTTCCTGGCACTGGACGTGCAGCAGGTTGACCAGGAACCCGCCGTCTGGCCCCCGGGTGCATATGGTGGTTGGCAGGTGAAGTATTTGATAGCCAGCTGCTACGAACACAACGTCCAGATGGCTGTGCACAGGGAGTAGAGCCGGCATCCGTACGTGGCAACCTTCCTCCTGGGTGAGCGCGGCTGGGTGAGCGCGGCTGGGCACATGATCTGCAGGGTAGACAGCTGATCGTTTGTGTTTGGCACAGTCAAGGTGCCATGTTTGAACACCGCTTTTGCCACAGTTTATGCATTTTCCATTTACTGGGCGACGTTCCTTTATGTGTTTAAAACACAGCTCAGATTTATGAGATTCACACGCACGGCACAAAAATAGCATAGTCATGCTGTATATGGCTATTACAAAGTCCAGTGGGGTTAGGTAACATCTGATATATGGTTCGATGCTGGTAGTTACATTCACAAAGGATTCGTTTGCATCATTGATTTTCAATGTTGTCAGGGATTCACTGAAAACAGAATCATCACCTCAGTATTTCACTCATGAACTATTCTCTATGTAATGTGTATATTTATATATTTTTAGTAGTTAGTTTATATCTCGCTCCAGTCAGCTTTCTGATTGGAATCAAGCACAGACCCTGAAATAAACCTCTTGTCTGGTATTTTAAATGATCATAACTACAAATATTATACAGCTTACCTTGCTAACAATTCATTAGCAAATCACCGTAACCTATCATTAATTAACTTAAGTTAATGATACTTAAGGCTTCTAATGAAAATCGTGATGATGTTAGTACCCTACAGTATGAACTAAACTACAGATTTTCATTCGTGGAGTTATACTAAGAGGACATATTAATATTGACCTTTGCTAGCATCTTAGCTCCCTCCACTTCATGAATTCTTGTATATTATTACCGAAGATATCTAAACCCACCAGAATGACCGAAACGGCAGTCTCCACCCTTGATCACATCTGGACTAAATTAACCTCTTCACAAACCTTTGGAATAATCACTGAGAGTTCAAATGGCCACTACCTTATACATTGTCTGGTCAGCTCAAGTGAACATATATATATTGTTTGGCCACCTCCAGTGGACATATATATTGTCTAGTCACCTCCATTGGACATATATATTGTCTGGTCACCTCCAATGAATACATATTGCCGGGTCACCTCTATTGGACATATATATATTGTCTGTTCACCTCCAGTGGTCAAATATCTGGTCACCTCCAGTGAACATATATTGTCTGGTCACCTCCAGTGAACATATATTGTCTGGTCACCTCCAGTGAACATATATTGTCTGGTCACCTCTAGTGAGTGTATATTGTCTATTCACCTCCAGTGGAGATATGTCTGGTCACCTCCAGTGGACATAGTCTCTGTAGTCTCTGGTCAACTCCAGTGGACATATATTGTGATGACATATATTGTCTGGTCACCTCTAGTGGTCAAATATTGTCTGGTCGCCTCCAGAGGACATATGTCTGGTCCCCTGTAGTATCCATATATTGTCTGGCAACCCATTCTCCTGTTTAGATAGTATTTTTGTGTAACTATGTGCACCTTAGTATAAAGATTGATGTACTAAGCAATTCGAAAGTATAATTTGGTACTAATTGCTTTATAGAATGCGAAAAAATAAAGCTAAAACAAACTTAAATATTCCTAGGCCTATCTTAGCACACATATGTACTATATTTAGCCTTAGATAGCGTGTATTAGGCCTAGGAAGGTTAGTTTAGGTTGTCTTTGCAACATAAGTAGAAAATCGTTTTCCAACTGGCCAAATTCAATAGTACCGATTTCTAACTCATAAATGCATTGTACGTCGGTATATGTACTATGGTCCTCATCCTTCCTTTAAGTACTGTCAAAACAGGAAGATGGGCTGTGTCTGGTCACTTCTGTTGGGAAAACTGATCTTAGTATTTTACTATTTATTTTAATTATTATTATTAATTAATTTATTATATGATTTATATTTATTTTGTTATTAATTTATTTATTACGACAGCGGACCGTATGAATTCTAAATTTCCCACAAGTAGCTTCCCTTTACAACTTTGAGGAATTTAAACATATATTATACCGAATCAAAACTCATTGATAGATATAAAATTGCTACTAATGGTTAGTCTAATATTACAAACTTCTTTAGTAGTGAAAGATGTTTCACCTTAGCTGTTATGTAGAATGCAGCCTGGTTAATAAGTAATGGATACGTCCACGTCGTGTAAGCTGAATCCTCTCATGTATCAGCCTGTGTGGCGTCATAGTGTCCCTTGTGTTACACCAGGTAATTTAATGCTAATGTCTCCTTAGCCCCTTCACTTTCATCTGCCAAAAACCACAATGTAATAAACTGCAACTAATATATGACAGCTACGTCAGAGGAAAGATATTATAGTTATAGTAAATTAATTAAAACTTACCCGTTCCGGGTGGCTTGCCATACAGTATATTCTATCAAACTGACTAAATACACATAAATGACCAAGTATATTAATTTATAACCGTCAATAGGAAATATAATACTTCCCAATGGCTAGGAAAGTCATGCTGATGTTCGGTGACTGTAGCGTCCCTCAACACTGACTCGCGGGAAGTTTCTCTGAAAGCTTGAGTAAACGTGTTCGTTGGGCAAGACTTTGTTGTTCTTAATGGCGTCTCCCTCCCATTCCTGCTACAGTAGACGTGTCCCCCCCAGAAACATTTCTGTTTCTGTTTCTATTTTTTATCAACAATTGAAGGAGACCTTGTTTTTCTTTATGATATAATTATATACTGTCTTGGCGAATACTTTTTTATTTATCAAGATTTCCTGGCTGGTGTCTTAAAGATTCTTGATAGTATAAGTTTTATGGATAAATATATTCTAGGGACGTGGTAAAATATAGCATTCCTAAGAAATCCCACAAAACCTTAAGTTCTTAGCATGGTTAACAAAGGTAATTTTGGTTAATATTTTACTTAACATAAAAACACTAATTATTTAGTAGCATACAATGTTTATGTTAGTAATTGGTGTCATAATTTCTGACATAATTTGGGGGTTGATGTTGGCAGAAGAAACACGGGTCGGAGTCCACAGTTTAGGTCTTGCAAATATTTCATTGCTCTCCATCAAAATTATAATACCATTAAATTTTCAATTTGCACTGTTGTGTAGCAGTCCATTCAGGACAGATGTCCCGTACTGGAGCTGCAGGGGTAGGGAGTCTCTGGACGACTTCGTTTCCTGCTAGCTGCAAACGAACAAATTTATCTAGTGTCTTGAGACTAGTGGTGCCTCTGTACTTTACTTTCACTATTCTCAAGATACCCTGGCTGTCTGGATGAACAGAGACTATATGGCTCAGAGGCCACTCTGAACGTGGCTGTCCATCAGAAGAACATCACCAGGTTGCAATTGAATTTTATTGTAGGAATTGTTTGCACCATAGTGCTCCCAAGGAGCAGTTAGGTATTCAAAAGTTCAAACGTCATTCCACCAACTAATTACTCTTGATAGATTTTTATAACTCTGAACCAAGTCGCTCTTTTTGATATACAGAGGATCATCTGGTCCCTTGTCAGTAAGGGACGTTAGAGGAGTAAGAAATCCCCAATACATCAAATGAGATGGACTTAATGGCTCATGTCTCAGTGATCGTCAGAGAGGTAGGTCAGAGGTTGGTTATTGACCTGATACTCAATTTCCATGACAATGGTTTGGAGCTCCTGGTGTCGGAAAATCCGACACCATTTAATATATCATACAGATAATAGCTGTATTACCAACAAGTTACCCATAGAAAACGTAACTTGTAGTGGAATTACCGTCTAAAGAAAACGGGATATCATCACCACATACTATTATAATTCACCACCTATTATGGTGGGAATTATTCTTAAATACATTAGTCTTTGGACTTTACCATCATAATAACATCTTATATAAATTAACTTAATTATCAATATTAAAGTAGAGTAAATGTGACCCTTCTATCACTTTCTGAAATGTGGACAATGTAAGCCAGGCGTCAGAGTGAGGAGAAGGGCAGCCATTGTTGATACGAGACCAGAGGCTCACACGGGAGCAAATTCAGCTCCTGTTAAATTTACTTGGACGTAGTGTTATGGAAACCAAAGGTGTACCATTGTCAACACGCTGTCTACAAATTCAAGTTAAGTGTCTATCCGAAACCCGTTTATCATTCATTTATGGCCATTAATGTCAGGATATAGGGTGACCCGGTTAGATCACGTGGAAGCCTCAAACTAAAGGTAATTAAGCCAGGTCTTAATGTTCCATGTACTGTATAGTGTTTTCTCTGATATAGCTTGTCATATATAGGTTTCTGGCTTTACAGCTAGCGCCCTTTTGACAGGTCAAGACGAGGATCAAGATTTTGTGCACCAGTTACTGGGTGATGGAAGCTACCTCAAAGAGGATAATTTGGTGTCTACACCCTAGTTATACCTGGTGGACTAACCTGCTGTACTATAAGATAAGGAACCTCTTCAATGTATGTAGTTAATTTTGTAGTTTGATTGGCTGCATATATATATATACTAATAAACCCCCCCTAATGTGTAGAGGATCGATTTGTGAGATTATGAGATTATTGCAGAAATACAGTCCACTCATTATCATACAAATTGCTATCGAAGTATATAAATTAACGTAAATATAAATTCAATATAAATTCATATAAATTAAATAAATATAAATCTCACAGGTCGGTTCCCACATTATTTGGTCCTTCGAACCGGATGACGGATTATTTGATCCTTTGAACCCACATTTGGTCATCTTAGTACCGGATGAACCAGTTAACCAGTGGATTCATTAAATATACTAGTGCAGTGTGATTTAAACAAAGGCCACCCAGTCAAAGACAGCGGCGAAGCCTCGAGGGAGCTCAGGAGCCTCCCTCAGCCCAGTTCAGCTTCGTCAGCGGTTTCATGCACACCCACAGATATTTGGTGGCGTGTTATTTCGTGAAATGACAGCGCTAATATAGAAGCCAGCCAAATTAGTGACTGTGTCGCGAGATTGTTCACGGATTTCGTGGTGTTACATTTCGCGAGAGATTATCTACGAATTTTGTGGAGTTTATTTCGCGAGGTCACTAATAATATTTAATACTTCTTGATAATATTAGAAGTTTCATAGAGGCTAATTAAGAGGCTATTATCAATAATTGTGTATATTATTTCTCCAAATAGAGAATCATTTAATATATACTGCACTAGTGTTCTCAATATAATATTTACTAATTGCCAACCCACAACAGGGTAGGATATGACTAGTTGAACTATTATCGTTCATCCTAGTCCCATTATTACCATAGTCAGTTGTACTATATTGATCAACCTAACACCATTAATGAATGGTCCAGACCCTATTTTGGGTGTAATTTTTATCAACTCGAGTTGAGTTGTATATATAATAATTTACTTATGATCATTTCACCTTTGAGTGATTAATTAGTGTCTCTACCATCCTAGGGTGATATAGAAGAGCTAACCTAAAGGTACTTCCAGTGACACTGGTTTATCACTCAAATTATTAGTGTGTATGATTGTATATATATAATGTGTATTAATTTTAAGTGCTAACCTCTAGTAGAGGTAGGATTATTGCCTAGTGAGTTCAGAATTTACCCTAGGCTACCATTAGTGTTTGTTCAGTATTATGAGCAGCCCAAGTACAAGTCCCACAAGGCTTCACCAACTAGCCAGTATGGATAATGCAGGGAGAATGAAAAGAACCCTTGCAGGTCTTAAAGGCCACTTAACAAGACAGATCAAGAAATGTGAAGATTTGTCACAACAATCAACAGTTGATTATGCTGACCTGGAAAGCTATTATCAAGCAGCTGCATGTAAATTTGAGCAAATCAAATGCCAAATGGCTGTCCTTGTGGGGACAGACTACTACCATCAATTCATCGGTAGCCCTACTAAATATCAGGGTATAACCATGTTAAACTCTGCAGGAGGTAAATTACTCTCAGGCCCAGTATCAAGCCTGAGGAGACCTATGCCTGCAGATAAACAATACCAATAGAAACTAAATTTGTCAGCTGATTATATTTCTCCAGTAGCATTATACTAAGGAGATTACAGCTGACTATAGCAACAGAGGTTGATGTTAGTATCATCATTTAAAGCTGAAGATGAGTTCATGAGGCCTCAGTGGCAAATCAGTGAACAGTAGCCTAAAGCAGCTACAAGTCACTGCGACCAATGTCACTGAACCCACTGCAGTCTCAGAACCATACTTTACTTTAATGATGAGCTATTCAATCTTCTGAATCAATTAACTAAATTAAACCCCAATAAATCTGATGACTGATTTGATACATTTATTATTTAATCAAGATGTATTCCATGGGCCTCAGTGTTTATATATCAGTGACCAGTTACCTGAACAAACTTCAAGTTATATCTGATGTCACTGATCTCACTGCAGTCCCTGAATCATACTTGACTGTAGTACTTGATCACATTCAGTCTTCTGGGTTAAATAATATGTATTAGGCTTGAATATTAGCCTTTCAAGAGTTGACAGGGAAATGAAATCGCATTAGACTTCTAACCCCTACAACTCTAGTACGGGACATCCGTCCTGTACGAACAGACACACAAATGTGTGATTACTAACTACTAACATCAAATTAATCTAATAATTCGAAGGAGGAGTATCGGTGTTCGTCTGTTCTAATTAGGACTTCGACCCGTGAGCAGCCCCCTGGGGAATTATGTCGGAAAATCCGACACCATTTAATATATCATACAGATAATAGCTGTATTACCAACAAGTTACCCATAGAAAACGTAACTTGTAGTGGAATTACCGTCTAAAGAAAACGGGATATCATCACCACATACTATTATAATTCACCACCTATTATGGTGGGAATTATTCTTAAATACATTAGTCTTTGGACTTTACCATCATAAAAACATCTTATATAAATTAACTTAATTATCAATATTAAAGTAGAATAAATGTGACCCTTCTATCACTTTCTGAAATGTGGACAATGTAAGCCAGGCGTCAGAGTGAGGAGGAGGGCAGCCATTGTTGATACGAGACCAGAGGCTCACACGGGAGCAAATTCAGCTCCTGTTAAATTTACTTGGACGTAGTGTTATGGAAACCAAAGGTGTACCATTGTCAACACGCTGTCTACAAATTCAAGTTAAGTGTCTATCCGAAACCCGTTTATCATTCATTTATGGCCATTAATGTCAGGATATAGGGTGACCCGGTTAGATCACGTGGAAGCCTCAAACTAAAGGTAATTAAGCCAGGTCTTAATGTTCCATGTACTGTATAGTGTTTTCTCTGATATAGCTTGTCATATATAGGTTTCTGGCTTTACAGCTAGCGCCCTTTTGACAGGTCAAGACGAGGATCAAGATTTTGTGCACCAGTTACTGGGTGATGGAAGCTACCTCAAAGAGGATAATTTGGTGTCTACACCCTAGTTATACCTGGTGGACTAACCTGCTGTACTATAAGATAAGGAACCTCTTCAATGTATGTAGTTAATTTTGTAGTTTGATTGGCTGCATATATATATATACTAATAAACCCCCCCTAATGTGTAGAGGATCGATTTGTGAGATTATGAGATTATTGCAGAAATACAGTCCACTCATTATCATACAAATTGCTATCGAAGTATATAAATTAACGTAAATATAAATTCAATATAAATTCATATAAATTAAATAAATATAAATCTCACAGGTCGGTTCCCACACCTGGAGATTGATTTTTTTGGCGGTATAGAGTCTTTCTAAGACAGCATTTTCCTGTCCCCCAGTACTGAGTGGTGCTGCTCTTTTTTGCACCTGTTCAGGTACATAATTGGGTTGCACAGGTATTGGTGTCATACAACCTAAGGCACTGGGTGCATTTTTGCAACTGCTTGAGTCGCTTTACACGATTAGTACGATCAGGGTAATTTTGGCAACGATACATGGAATGCTCCTCATTACAGAACAAACACGTCCTCCAACCTACAGCACCTACATCACCTTGAGTGATGTTTCGACCCTGGGTTCCTCAGTGGAAACCAGAGGTCAAATTGAGCTCTTAAATTATTTAGCTTACATTATTTGGTGCGCTTGTCGACACGCCCTTGTTCGTATCTTCCTTGCCAAACGTAAGATGAATATTGTTTTCACAGAGCATTAAAAGACTGAGCTTGTGGTTGATTATTAATTAATAAAATAGGCATCAACTATGTTTACAAATAATTAGAAAGTATAAAAGTAGATCTGAGTAAACTTGGATTGAGGGGGCGGAACGATTAGCTGAGTGTTCGGCCGGCAGCGAGTCTTCTGGAGAGAGCTGAGACTCCAGGCTGGCCTTCTTCTCTGGTCTGGCAGCGTGGTGTCCACAACTGTCTGTGGCGACTCTGCCTTGATTCTCCTCCTCCTTCTCCCTTTCCCTTACCTTAAGTTCCTGTAACAACCAAGTTAAGTACCTTCATGTGTAACCGTGCATACTACTGGAATTGTAAGACTTATGTAGATATTGTGTAGTATAAGCCAGTGTTTTGGGTACCCCTAAGTGTTGTGTTTTGTTAGGGTACACCACGTGGGCTCGCTACCCTAAGCTGCCTCAAGCTTCAAGTTCTTCACTAGTAGACTTTACCCTAGCTTGTTCTAATTGTAAAACCTTGTATCCTGCCTATGTGGACCAAGGCTTTTAACGTAAGATAGTGTGGTAAAGTAATTATTGTTATTGTTATTTAATATATATGGGGGGTTGTTAAGAGGATTTAATAAATAAGTTAGTTTTTGAGGTGTATCCATTACTCCTGTTCTAGTGGTGTAGATAATTGTATCCCAGACGACAGATCTGTTTTAAAACCTTAAAGTATAAACAGGAACCTGTTCCTTGCGGGCCGCCCTAATTGTGTCACTACCCTGTTACACCTTGATTCTAACTGCTGACCCTTGTCCATAATACAGTAGACCCCCTATAGCAGCCCATAAACTCTTAACAAGTGACACAGTGACTGAAGGTTTGGAGGGACTCACTGCATATGTTTTCACACTGCCTTGTTTCCATTTAGGCGTGAAGGTATATGTTTTTCGGAGTACTGTGTGTACTCTGTGGTTTATTATGGGTGGTTAACGAAGGTTCAGTTGTTGGTTTATCATCTGTATTTGCCCGCTTTCTTTCTACAACAGCAAATCTTATCCAGTGTTTCACTGGGTAGTTTGTGTCGTATGATAACTTCAGTTAACCACTCAGTACTATTTATATCAACCTTAAGGCTGAGTGCATTGAGTAATGACTCAAGCTCCAATCCGAAGGCTTGGAGTGAGTCAGTGGTTTCATTAGTCTAAGATAAGTCCAACAATTTTTGGACTTAGTGCGTAACAGCTCTCTCTGCGTCAACATAATTATCCTTAAGAAGCTTATTTAATTAACTACGAGATCATAGCCATTACTATTTAGAGTTAAATTTGATACCACCTTTTCAGCTTTATCCTTAAGTTGACCCTGTAAGCAAATGAATTTGGTGGTTTTAGGAATTGTTGGTTTAGAATCCACAAAGTCAACAAATTTATTCCAGAAGTTATCCCAACTTTCATCTGTTCCCGGGAATATGGGTAAACTGATTGAAGACAGTTTAACTTCTGGTTGGGAAGATGTGGATGTTGTCTTACTCTGGGCAATTATTTTGATGAAAGGATTTAACCTGGCTTGAATATCATCCTCATATTGTGCCAGTTTGGCCACAACATCCTCCTTGGAGATTGTTGAGACAGATTATGGCATTTATTAATCTGTCTGGTTAAGTGACCCATAAATCTTTTGAGGATCCTTTTCGATGTTATTTCTGGAGTAGCCATTCTGGTTGTTTGGGTAAGCTTTTAAGGGCGTATAATATTATTGCTAAAATACCTCGGATACTCGCTCATAAATCTTGAACAATTACTCCTGATAGTTGCCTTGGGTTAAATTTTCTCTCACTAGGCTAAAATATCAAACCTCTGTGGAGGTTGGCACATTAATTGGAAATATATGTATAATCACCCACAATGCACTGAGAGGGAATCAGTGTCACTATAGGAGTTCCAAAGGCTATCCCTTCATTATCTCCGTTAGATGGATTAGTAACACCTATTAATACCTAAAGGTGGAATGATTATTGTTAAAATATAGAGAAATATAGATAGGGTAGGAGACAGGACATATATAGAGGGAGACGAAGAGGGGGACGGATACGTGGTGAGCAAGGTCTTACACTTCAACCAATTTCAAAGTGGATCACGATGCCTGAGCCAGCCAAGACTTGACCTATGTAGGTATGAATACCTGCTGAAGGCCCCGGGGGTGACAAGAAGAACCGCATCTCCTTCATGCCAACAAAATCAACATAGAAACGTGCATTGTTTGGGCTTTGTGTATGGCGAGGCAGGGGCAATGTATGGGTGAGGGAGAGTCGCCGTCGTCCGAGTGCCACCACCCACGAGTTCCCAGGCGGGAAGCGGGGGAAGGGGGGAGTGATGGGGAGGCTCTCGAGCAGCCTACAGTGATGTTAGTCGAAAGTTAGTACTTTCCCAAGCAAATTCGGTGAGTGTAGTGTTTAAAACAAAGTGCACTAGTGATTTCCCCGAAGTGTTGATAGTGTGTAACAAGTGTGACGGCGGCCTCCCTCGTGTGCCCCTTCCCCGCCCCCCAGCACAGCCCACCCGCCATCTTCCCCCACCCCGCTACCTGCGCCTGACCCAGCCAGCCGCCCATCAACACACAGCCTACCCACACATGGTGCCCAGGCTATGCCCAACTCCCTCAGGAGGATAATGCTTGCCTTGTTACACTCCATCCGGAAAGGAGAGGGTGCACTCAGTGGCCAGCCAGGCGTCATCACATCTAGGCATGGCACACCTGACACACACCCTCTTTCCAGCCAAGAAGATGAACACCCAAGAGGAAACTGTCAAGTGCGTGACAGACGGTATCGTCTCAATCATGATGGAACTGTCCGCTTTCACTCTGTCAATTCAGGTGGTTGTCTAGGGTCTAGGCGCCCGCGCCAGGGTAGTGACGATGGACAACCTGCTGCAATAGCAAGGAACAATACTTCCCTCAACTTCATTTCAGCTTTCATTCTGTCAATTCAGGTGGTTGTCTAGGGTCTTGGCGCCCGCCCCGGGGTAGTGACGATGGACAACCTGCTGCAGGAGCGAGGAACAATACCTCCCTCAACTTCATTTCAGCAGATAATCTGATTGAAGCAGTCAAATCGACGTCCACCAGAACCTTGCCCCACATCCACAAAACTGTCCGTCACCAAGCAGCAGCCAAACTCACCAGTCTACTGACAAAGGTCAACAATGCTCCCAGAACCTCTGGATCGTGGCACAATCTCCTTCTATTTGGGAATGCATGCCTAGCATTACCGCCCAGGAGAGACAAGTCATTAGCAACCTCAGTAATCAAGGCTCTTAATGAATTCCCCAGAGCAGACAACCTGGTCCGCCTCCCCCCCTCGTGCCAAGAACACCAGCCGCAGGACGACCAACAATAACTCACCTGAGAACTACAAAATGAGAGCACAGATCACCAGGAAAATAGAAGAGGGCAATACCACAGGTGCCATCAGAATCATGACCAGCGATGACACCATTGCCCCGAGGAACGCCACGACAGCACAGGCTCTACAAGACAAACACCCACCCAGAGCCCCTGACAGCAGCAGGGATCCCCAGGAAAACAATACCGGCATGGAACCCTTGACCGTTCGAGAATCTGAAGTGTACAAAGCAGCCATGTCTTTCCCAACAGGTTCAGCAGGGGGCTTTACAGGCCTAAGACCCCAGCACATCAAACAAATGATGAAACCGGTGCTTGGAGATGCTGCAAAGGACCTTCTAGTCGAACTTACCAGATTCTCCAACATGTGTTTGGTTGGCGGCATCCCTGAGGGCATTAGGCCTGTCTTTTATGGAGCAGCACTCTGTGATCTAAAGAAGAAGGATAGGGGTATCAGGCCCATTGCCGTTGGCAACACCCTCCGACGCCTCGTAACTAAGGCTGCAGTCAGATCTATCAGCCAGGAAGCAGCCACCTTGCTGAAACCTAATCAGCTCGAGTTTGGGATCCCCCTAGTCTGTTAAGCTGCAGCACATGCAGCACGGACTTACATTGCTAATCTCCCAGACCAGAAGGCACTAGTAAAGCTTGACTTTAAAAATGCCTTCAATGAAGTCAGAAGAGATGCTGTCCTCAGGGCTGTACACAACCGTTTCCGTCCCCTTTACCTATTCATCCGATCGTGCTACAGTGGGGACTCTAAGCTTCTTTCTGGGGAGCATGAAATAGACTTCTGTGAAGGTGTCCAACAAGGTGACCCCTTAGCCCCCTCCTTTTCTGCCTAGCTATCAAAGAGGTCACTGATAGTCTGACAAGCGAGCTTAACATCTGGTACCTGGATGATGGCACTCTCGCTGAAACCCCAGAAACCATCTTGGAGGATATAAGGAAAATCCAGGAGCAAGGAGCAGCCTTGGGCCTCAAGCAAGAAGCAGCCTTGTCCCCCGTTGTCGAGCCACCGGACTGCACCCTCTTGGGTGCCCCCATTGGCCCACAAGCAATCGAGGAGGTCCTGGATGCAAAAATCACTGATCTAAAGACAATGCTGGAAAGGATTGACAAGATTGATGCCCATGATGCTCTCTTCCTCCTCCCAAGATCCCTATCTCTCTCCAAGTTGACCTACTTTCTAAGATGTTCCCCATCCTACAGCAGCCCTAAATTAAATGTGTATGACACCCTTCTGAGGTCCATGCTAGTGAAAGTCCTGAACCTGCCATTGGACGACACTCAGTGGGAGCAAGCAACCCTCCCTGTAAGACTCTGCGGCCTTGGTGTCCGCACAGCCTCCCAGATAGCTCTACAGCCTTCCTTTCATCCTCCCATGCATCGCACGATCTCGTAAGAGATATCCTACCTGAATTCCTGAGTAATTAAGCAGGAATACACGTTCCTGCACGATTTAGAAATGGCAAATGAATTTAATAGTTTCTTTTCATCGGTTGGTGCTAAGCTTGCCAGAAAAATCCCACAGACTCAGACACATGTTAACACATATCTCTTAGGCAGCTATTCAAACTCTCTTCTCCTTTCACCAGTCAGCCCGACAGATGTTGTGTCCATCATACACTCACTAAAAACCATTGCTGGGAACATCCCATGCATTGTATACAAAAGCGCCTCCCATGCCCTTGCGCCACCGATACCTCTGCTGTTCAACAAATCTCTAGTGTCATACCTTCCCTCATATCCTTAAAAAATCAAGAGTAACACCAGTCCATAAAGGAGGCAATCCGGCAGACATAAACAATTATAGACCAATATCAAACCTACCCATACTATAAAAAATATTTGAAGAAATTATCTACAAACAGCTCTACTCCTACCTCGTAAAATTCGACATACTCTGCCCCTATCAGTTTGGCTTCCGCTCCCAAAAGAGTACCAACGATGCAATTATTAGTCTCCTTGAAATAATTTACTCAGCCCTTGACAAAAATGCGTTTCCGATTGGACTCTTCATTGAACTGAGAAAGGCCTTTGATACTGTTGATTACAACTACCTCTTATGTAAACTCCATTATTATGGAATCCTTGCCCTGGACTATATCCGATCCTATCTTAGTGACAGACACCAATGTGTAGCCTTCAATGATATTACCTCTCCCACTCTACCAATAACCGTTGGAGTCCCACGGGGCAGCATCTTGAGACCTCTCCTATTTCTTATATACATCAATGATCTGCCTAATGTCTCTAACATTCTTAAACCTTTATACTACCCTTATCTACTCAGACCCCAACCCGCACACACTAAATAATGTTCTGAATAATGAAAGAAAAAAAGTCTACTTATGGATGTCAACCAACAAACTAACACTAAACATAAAAAAGACCTACTACATTTTATTTGGAGGCAAATCAACAAATGCAATTCAGCTTCAGATAGACAATGTTAACATCAGTAATAAAAATGATGGAAAGTTTCTTGGCTTATTCCTAGACAAGAGACTCAACTTCAGCACCCACATACAACACATAACTAAGAAAATCTATAAAACAGTTGGAATACTCTCCAAAATCAGATATTATGTACCTAACTCTGCTCTTTTCTGATTATATTATACACTAATCTCTCCCTAACTTAATTATGGTATCTGCATGGGGTTCAACCACTGCAAACCACCTCAAGTTCATCATCACCCAACAAAAATCTGCTATCAGAATAATAACAAACTCTGCTTTCAGACAACACTCAGCTCCCCTGTTTAAATCCCTAAACATGCTAAACATAAACTCACTCCACACATTCACTTGTGTCATTTACATTTACAAAACCCTGTTCTTAAATGCAAACCATGCTCTGAAACTCGCCCTGGGAGAGATGTAATAGGACCCATTATCACCACACCAGAAATAAATATCTCTTTGATAGGGATATCAAAGATATATTTATTTCTGTTTGTTAAGTTTGACTCTGGGGACAAAGTCAAACTTAATCTGTGTAAACAGATTATGCAAATAATCCTAGGACCCTTTATGCAATAAAGGGACCTAGTCTATGGAACTCCCTAATGAATTGAAAAGCTGTCCAACTTTTGCCTCATTCAAAAATAAAAATAAAAACTACCTAATTGTGGGACATTTGGGGCTCGACTCTATTTATTTAATTATTAAAGTAATGAAATCAATTACGAAGGACCACCCGCTTTTATAGTGAAGAGGGAAACTAATAAAATGTGATCATTAGAAATTCCTTTAAGAACCAGTGACTATGGATAAATATTATGAAATATAATCACTTGAGTAATTAATGGGCTATATAAATAATTTACTTGAATCAAAGCCTCAAACACCTACATTGGGGGGTTATTGCTAGAACTTCATATATGTCTAGGAACTAGTGTGGTTCGTACACCAGTTCATTGTGTAATAACCTAATCTTATGACCAATTAGAGAATCAATAGAAATTTATCACCAATAAGAATATAGATCATCAATATCAGAAATTAATAATTATAATAAACACGTATTATCTCCAGTGTACAGCACTCTATAAATGATAAATAAATACTGATAATTTGAATAATTAAAGAAATACGAAAAGTCTTAGCTTGAAGACGTTTTCAAAGACATCAGTTACGAATCATCCTCGGGATCTTCAGACACCCTCGTAGAACGCTGGGAGATGAATAACACGTGTAAAGTAACAGCTCGTGGATGCCTCACACGCGAGCTGTAATTTAAGGGATATTACGTAGCAATGTACTAGGCTACTAAATATCTATATTCAAGAAAATGGAAATAAATAAATCTAGAATACTAACATGGGTTTTGTTTAAGTTGCTCGGCGTAACGACAAACTACCCTGACATATACAATCTCTAATGATGCATCAAAAGGGAGTTATATATACTTAGCTAATAGGGCACTGATTAAGTTGAAGCTTGCCAAAACCGCGTTCCAGGTTCTAGCTTCACAATGGCGAACACGTGGTACCTAGCTTGGCTTGGATGTCGACGCGCTTATTTGGCCGGTCGCGACGGATCACGTAGAACAAATTAACTAGTTCTGGGATGAGTATCAGGTTAAATCTTGCTGACAACTTCACCGCAACGTGTCCTAGACTCTGACACCAAAACAAGTTGCTCAATTCCGCAACAAGTCTTCACGCCGCACATTGGCGACTTCTCTCGAGCTGTCGTCCACCACAACAATGGCTTCTCCCTCTCCACTCCCCGCGTCCCGCATTCGTCACAGAAATTATTTATCACGAATAATATTACTTTGCGCAGTTGTGGCTAAAATGCTTTGATAAAGACTGGGTCGTAATTCTAGGGAGCTAAATATTGTTACTTTCTCGTCTTACGGTGGTAAACGAGAAATGGAGATGATTTTAGTTTTCTCCATGGCATTCACGCGTGACGGTAAATTCATTACTTGATAACGATTATAACTAAAAACTCTCGATTTGGCATTATTTGGGAGTTAGGTTATCTGTAAATAATTATCACAAGGAATACTGATGATTTTAGAGAATCACACTCAATTCTCTAACACACTGGATATAAATGTGTTTAACTTGGTAGAATCTGACGCAATACTGGTGTTTGGTTACGTAAGAATTCCAGCATTATTGTACAGACACAATTATTAGTTCATGTGAACACTACTGTTAGTTAATTTTAGTTACTACAGTAATTAGTAGATTTTAGTAATAGTTTTAAGAATAATACAATAATATTGTATTAGTGTTGGAAATTTCCAACACTAATTTCATCTTCATAGTTTCCTACCTTGTTCTTTAAAATTGCACTGTATTTAGTGCTACCCAATCTCCCAATCTTTATGTACCTAATCCGAACAACTTTACCATTGTGATCATTGCTGTCTTCTTATATGTCCTATCAATATGCTGTATTGTGAGTTTTAATCTTTTTTACATTGCAAATCAAGCAGACAACGCAATCAATCAGAGCTAGAGATGTGCTTTAATATACCTACTAATCTCTCTCATCTCATTTTTTGTGTACCTGTTATAAATTCTGCTAGAATTTACCTACTTAAAATTATGTTAGATTAAGGACCAGCCCAAAAGGCTGCGCGTACTAGTGACTTTACAAGAATGTAAATACCATGCTATGTATCCTCACAAACCCAATGTACCGTCTTGTATATAAATAAATAAATAAATATATATGGTTGCAAGGCTGCTCAATATTAGTTCAACTTGACAAGTTTAGTATGCTACCCCAATGTGCGTAGGGCACAATTAATTTGATGGAACTAGGTTGATCATTGTTTAGTTCAACACTAGCCTAATTATATCCTACCCCTAATGTGGGTTGGCAACTAGTAAATTTAATATAATATTGTGCAGTAAAGCAATATTTTAATTTATTTTTATTTTATATCGAATGTTTTTCTCACCAAAGAGAAACAGAGACTTGAGGCAAAGTGAAATTCACACCAGTTACTGCATCTATCAGCATTCTATTATGCAGGAAGTACCGCACATCTATGGGTCATCCAATAAGGTTAGCAGACTTCTAGATGTTACCACTGCTAGGCTTAGGCTCGGCTACAAGTACCTCTGGGAATTTGTAACATCTGCTGATGTAGATTTGACTAAATGTAAACTCTGTCATCAGAACTATTCGCATACTTTGCGTCATTATATAATGGAATGTGAAAAAATCGCGGAATTTAGAGATAGCATCATCAATAGCGTCCAAGAAATGTGTAAGTACTTCATTCATAATGATGTGCTGCCCGAAATCTTAGCGAAGTATCCAAAATTTGCTTACTGTAAATAATGCATGCACATGACTGTAAAGCTGCCGCCCAGTTGGGTGGGTGTGCAGCAAGACTAGTAACTGTGCGACTCATCATAGATGTAAAGTGCCTTGTAAAGTGACTGTTGTGAGCCTCTTGTTGAATCACTTGTGACACAAAAGATTACTGATGCAGGTGATTCCAGGCCTCGCCACTGGAGGGGGCAGTCGTTGCCACTCGCGTTCCCAGTGGTTGTTTGGCGCTGCGTGGGGTTGGTTTGGTGTTGGTGGCGTGGTACGCCCGCTGACCGGCGTGTCAGCTGGCGGCATGACAGCGGTTGGGAGTAGGCCGATTCGCCGTGTAGATACTGTGGGGCTTGCTTTCTCAGCTCCTGTGGACTGGCCTCTTGTAGAAGTCGCGTTATTGGATGTTTTGCATGTGAAGGTCGCTGATCTTCTAGGCCTGGAGAAACTTACATCTATGCGTATGGCGGTGAAATTTGCCACGTCAGCCGGCTACCTGGATTTTGTGTGCTGCTACAATGACGAGTCGTTTACGCTACCAGCTTCTGCTGTGACTGTGCAGGTGACGGATCCATGGGGCCCACTGACTTTTGTGAGTGTGCACGATGTGCCGGTGGATTTCCCAGAGCAGGAACTGCATTCAGAGTTTGCCAGGTTTGGTGCGGTGGTGACACATCGATTCAACTTTTTACGCTCTGGGAGGCTGCAGGGACTCTGTCTTGGCGTGCGAACGCTTGGCATGCGACTCACCGTCGACATCCCTTCCCGGGTTTCCATCTGTGTGCTATCCATGAGAATATTCTATCAGGGCCAGTCGCGCACCTGTTTCAGGTGAAGTAAAGAGGGCCACGTTGCGGCTGGGTGCAGCACGCCTCGCATGATGGAGCCGTCTGTATTTCATGCGGCTGATATTCCTCCCTTAATGCGCTCACATAGTACTTCGCCTGTGGATCTTCGCTCTGTACGTGAGGGGGTGGTGGTGTGTGCAGCACCGCCCCCGCAGCCTACCCCTTCGCCTCCGAAGGATTCTTCACCTGTGCTTGCTCCTGCTCCTCTGCCCGTCCTGCTATCATCGAGGGATTCCTCCCCTGTGCGGGCCCCTTCCTTGTCACCAGCTGCGTCTGTTGTCTCTCCGACTCCGGGGTCCTCAGTGGATAGAGGCCTTATCCCCCATGTTATTGAGGTTGCCCTTCTGCGCAGTCATGCACTCCCGGATGTGGGGCGGCCTGCCGCTGGCTCTTCTCGGGGTGCCTCCTGTGGGGGACGATAGTTCTGAAGACCTCAGACCTGTTCCGAAGCGTTCCCGGATGGACCGGGTTGTGTCGCCTCCTCGTGCATGGGCGGATGAGTGTGCAGACATGGATGAGGATGCTGTGGAGGGCTCTGCGTTGCCTCCTGTATCAAGCCCTTCGCCTTCTGCTGTTGGCTCCCCTCTGCTCCTGTTCCTGAGAGAGGGGGCCCCGGTGCGTCTGCGGATCCCCCTGTGCGCAGCCCTGTGAGCCGCGCAGTGCGTTTTCCGGTGCGCTTCCCTATGCTGGGCCCCCTGGAGAGGTGCCCCTCCCACTCTTGCCGTCCGCCGAGGAAGTGTTGGATGAGTCTAATTCTTTGTTGGTCCGTTATGATGTCCGGGTGCGTCCTGTCCCGTGTGACCCTGCTACCATTTGGGTTCCGCGGGTAAAGAAATTTTTTAGTGGGATGCCGGATTTCATGATTCGGCCGTGTGCATCTCCTGGGCGTCTGGTATCCGATGTTGAAATGGCGGTTTGGGAGGCTTATTGCCTGCGCTTTCCGGTGCGGGAGTACCCTGATAAATATGTGTAGTCCTTGGGGTTGGTGGTGTTTCTGTGCTTCTGTCTTTCTGCCTGGGTGTATTCACCTTGTTGGTGAATACTGGTTGTTGGTTGGTGCGTGTGACTGGCTGTGTTTGTGCCTGCGTTTGTGTGTGCGTAGGTGTTTATTCCTGGCTCCTGCGTGTGCCTGTTAGGTACTGTTTTGTTACTGTGTGTTTCATGTTTCTGATTGTGTTTTGGCCTCTGTGCTTGGGGTTTGCGAGGGCTCTTGTTTTATGTACTATTATGTGCCTGTGTTTGGGTGGTTGGGCTGGTTGTGGTTGTGTTAGTTTTTTGTATTTTTACTCTTCATTATTATGGGTGTGGCTGTATTTTATGTTATTTATTTCTTGTATTATTTCTTTGTGTTGTTCTCTTTTTGTTATGTATCCAGTGCCCGTTTCGGGGTTTTCTGTTTTGTACCATGATTCCTTCACTTTTGGGTTTTATGTATGTTTGGTCTGTTTTTCATGTGTTCATGGTGTATTACCTTGTTATGTTTCCCCTGAATGTCTTCATGTATTTTGATTATGCCTTTTTCTGTTTTGTATTTGGGATCTTTTATAAATGAAAAAAAAAGATTATTGATGTGTGTATTTGTGTGGGTGATTAAATATGTATGTGTATGTATATATGTTGTGACGGTAACGCGTTGGTGTTCGGCTGTTCAAAGCTAGGGGTATGGCCTCGTCACATAGAATTAAAAAAAAATAGAAAATCTGGAACTTCGTCTGTGGTAAGGTAAGGAGAAGACACACAAAACGCAAGTAAATTTTAACAATGAAATTTTAATTACGTTAGATAAACAAAACATGAATAAAATGGACATACAAATTCGTATAATAAAATCAATCAATCAAAATAATAAGAATAATTAAATGGCAAAATGAAAAGTTACGTTAAGACAAGTGAGCAATAACAAGCTGTGCAATATACAATAAAATGAAAGGTGCAGGAATATTGGCTTTTAAGCTATCACCTCTCTCAGTACACGTAAGCCCAAAGCTCAGTCTACCAGGAAGAAGTGTTAACCGTATGAAAGCACTGAATATTCTGAGGACTGAGGTCGTGGCGGCCCCAGACATCGAGTAGTATGGTGGGTTGAGTGCAGTTGCAGCCAGACCGGCGGCCAATCAGCGAGGAGCCGGCAACAAGACAGGTAGTTTGGCGGTTTGAGGTGAAGCAGGTGTCCCTGGCTGCATACGTTTTGCACTCTGGCAAACCTTGGAGATGTTGTTGTCGTTGTTGGACATTTCTTCCATAGTAGTTTTATATATTTGTAACAACGTATTTTTGGAGGGAAGAGCAGGCTCAATCTCTTGAAGGAGATTATCGTCACAATGTATATACGTATGTATATGTACATGTATGCTTGAGTATGTGTACATGTATATATAACACAAATAATTTTGTAACTAGCGTCAAAAGATTGTTATTTGCTTAGCTAAACGAACTAGAGGGTTCAGTTCCTGAACCGATTATATGCCTCTGTAATCCTTTGCACCACCGCCCACGGGATGGGTATGGGGTGCATAATAAAGAAAGAAATTGAATTAAAGAGAAATATATACACCTTTATGTTTAGTAGCCTCTCATCAACCTGTTGTGATATTTAATAGTGATAAATATTTTGTTAGTCACATATGCATGAGATTCTCGTGAGAGGTGCACTCCATCTGGAGAGAAGTTTTCACGGAATCGATGAACAGTAAAGTGAATATAGGTAGCGCCCAGACTTACCTTTCTCCTGCGATAGTAATTTATTCTGTTGGCTGTGAGTGTGTAAAACTCAGTACTCACACCCCAACGGTTATTTTCCCGGTGGCTGGCGCATTTCTATTAGAGTAAACATGACAGCTGAATTGTTTGACGGGGGCAAGGGTAGCAAGACGCATGGACCTAAGAAATTTAAATATTCCAATGATCAGCAAGTTAAGGGGTGGCAGCGAATGCTAAGGAGTGCACATAAAGAATGGTTAAAAAATTTAATGAGGGATGAGGAGAAAATTACGATGTTGGAAGTGGCTAGGGAATGCAGTCAGGTGAGGAAGGAGGCGCGGGACAGATACTGGCAAGACTTTGCTCAGTCCATTGGTAATACTAAGAACCTTAAAGACATATGGAGAGCAGTAAATAAAATCAGGGGTTGTAAGACCAAATTCATTGCTCACTCAGATCCAGGGAAGGTTGCTAATGAGTTAGTAGATAAATGGGCAAGTGCTGCTGGTATGGAGTCCTTACCTGCAGACACGAGTCACCATTGAGTCATGAGAAAATATTAGAAATGGAGTAACTTTATGTGCTTTAAATACAAGATCTGTAACATGCACTGAGATAACTCACGATGAGCTACTGGATGCTATAAAAAGTGGCAGCTCTACTGCTCCGGGAAAAGATGGAGTAACGTATGACATTCTTAATTATTTAGCCGGTATGAAACCTAGTCCCTTACTTGATTTGTTTAATATGAGTTATAGAGAGGGAAAGTTACCAAGAAAATGGAAAGAGGCTGTCATCATTCCTATCCCTAAGTCAAACGGAGGTTACAGGCATGTCTCCTTAACATCCTGCTTTTGTAAAATGATGGAAAGGATTTTGTTAAATAGGCTACTCTACCTTGTAGGTGATAACATGTCCAATAATCTCTTTGGTTTTATCAAAGGCAAAAGTACTGCGGATTGTCTCTTAAAGTGTTTGTCTAATGTGGATGACAATTGTAGAGTTTTTGTTGATCTACAAGGAGCATTTGATAAAGCCAATGGGAAGTAATTTTAATACGAATTAGCCAATCTGGAAATAACAGGGAGATTGCTACATTGGATAAGGGATTATCTACAAGGCAGAAAAGGTCAGGTGTATTACCAGGGATACATGTCTGAGGAACGGATGTTTCAGTTAGGTATCCCCCAAGGGGGAGTTTTAAGTCCCACCTTATTCAATGTATTAATGAACAGATTAGCATCAGAGACGTATCCTCCAGGAGGTCACGACGATCATATATGCTGATGACATTCTTATACAAGGTACTTCTGGGAACAAAATACAAACTGCTCTTAACATACTTGGTACAACCTGTCACAAGTTAGGCTTAGTTATAAATGCAGACAAAACCAAATATGAGTATAGGAAACGAAGAAATATAACACTTACACTAAATGGTGTGGAACTGAGCCGTGTTCAGAAGTACAAGTATCTGGGCATGTATGTTGGATACACATGTGAGAGTAAGAATGCTGAAATAAATCATATCAGCACCTTATGTAAAGCCCGTCTGCATCCTCTAAAAGCACTGGCTTTTTCTGGTAAAGGTGTTGGGGTACCTATCTTGCGGATGTTATACATAAGCACTGTTCGGTCCCTGATAGACTACGCAGCACCTGTTTTGTCATACACAGGCCAAGGCAGAATTAAAAAAATAGAGCTGATACAGAACGAGGCTATGAGGATTATTCTTGGATGTCAAAGAAATACAATGATTGAAATAATGAGAATGGAATTAAATTTACAGAGTGTGTATGATAGAGCCCGTGACATTAACACTAGAGTATCTATTCATTTCATGCAGAGAAAAGGAGGGGATAAGCTGTTTCAGAGCGTTCAGACCTGCCTGAGTGACGTACACACTTCCAAGAAACTGAGGGAGACACGCTACACGAGAGGATTAGCTCATGACCTCAGGGAATACGACGTACTTGACTGCTGTAAACCCTCTCGACAGTGTAATAGGTCTGCTCCCTGGAAAGTACAGAAAATAGACGTCGAAATTGTACCCCCAAGGTGAAAAAGATTCATCATGAACCGAGATAATTACGGTGTTTGTATGGAAGCATGATATCTCGGTTACCAAGAGGCAACACTTTACATGTATATTGTGATGCGTCGGTGGCGGAGGATGGCAGGGCAGGGTGTGGTGTCCTAATAAGGGAATATACTGAGTTTGGGACTGTGGACAGGATAATTGAACTCCGACTTTGTAATTATATATCATCCACACAAGCTGAACTGCAGGCCATTCTGGCGTGTTTGGAGGAAGTACGTCATGACGACAAAAAGCATTTTGTATTTGTCGATAGCCGAGGATCACTTGAGTCCTTAAACAGTCGAAACCCAATCTTCATGTCCATAGTTGAGGAATGTAAGAAAAGGATAACCGAGATACAGCTGAAAGGTCATAGTGTGAAATTCATGTGGATTCCATCTCATGTTGGAATAGTGCTCAACGAGGTGGCGGATGACTTGGCCAAACGTGCCACATCAAAACCACAAGTTGACATTGAATGTGGATTCACAATGAGACAAATAAGAAGCAAAATCAGAAATATTCAGGCACAGACAGAAGTGGAGAGGAGAGATATAATGTATGAGATTATTATTATTAACATCTTTATTGACAAAATTAGAAGTCAAACCATGCAACTCTACATGTATGTGAGTCAAAACACCCATTTCACTTATGGTAAAAGGAAAAATGCTTGGATTGACTCTGTGTACATGCGGCTTAGGCTTGGGTACAAATATTACTGGGAATATGGGATAGGTGTTCATGATAATAGCACGAAGTGTAAACTATGTGGTATGTTAAGGTCTCACACCCTTGCCCATTATGTTCTTAATTGTCCGTTGATTAATGTATAAAGAAACACTGAGATAAGGACTGTTCCTGAACAAATAGCCTGGATGTGTCACAACGGAAAGGTTGATGATATTCTTGAGAGATACAAGAATTTTGCACCAAGACTGTAATCTTTTGTTGAATTATCTGCATGTCTCTTGCAAATTGTCTATATAATATACCTAGGTCATAAAAGTATTTGTGTGTACGTCTGATACCATACTACTTGTGTAAAGGAGGAAATGTATATGTTTATCTCTCAGAATGTTCGGTAATATGTTTATTGCTTGTGATGTGTATCTATGTATGTATTAACACGATGTACTGAACGGGGTGAGAATAGCTTGAGCTACCTCATCCCTCTGTGTGTATTTTACCTCAATAAACTTATTTAAATTTCAATTTCAATGAATTGTTTGCTTTAAAGGAATTAATTATACTCCTAAGATTGTTTATAATCTCAGCTGGGTTACGTGTTCGGTTTATCATTGCCACCTAGGTATATAATTGTTAAGTGATAAGTCCAATCTAGAGCTGCAGTAAATATTGTGTTATTATAACAATTATGAGCTGTAGTGCCTGATGACCTAAATATTCTTACCTCAACTTCAGGTATAGCAGCAAGTTGTCTTGGCACTTGACTATGTCCCACATTTGCTACTTTGAACATCAGGCTTATTGGGTTTAATTGCAGCTGTAATCTCAATCACTGTTATATAATTGAATGTAATCTATTTATTAGTGGCAGTTCACGAAATTAAAATATCACAAACCTAGTGGATAAATTTTGTGATAACACAGTCACAATTTAGTTGATTTAAATTTAAGCTTAACACTCCGCAGATATAACACTCCACAAATTTGGTGGATAAATTCCGCGAATGCGTAGCACTATTTTTGAGTGATTTTCCACTCACTGAATTTACTTGTTTGCACGTATTTTTGTTCCTTGGTTACTGCCCTTGGAACAATAATGGTGCTAGATAATTGTTTTGTTGTAACACTCCCGTGTGTACTGCTAAGGTTAGACTACTAGGCTACTAGGTGTTCGAGCAGTCTGCTTTGGCTGCTACTTATTTGTGAATTTATTTATTATTGCACTGCTCGTTATTATTATTTATCATAAATAAGATCTAGGTACAAAGGACCATAAAGATGGTCCAACTACTGGTAAATTAATGATGATTTAGTTCCTACACCATCTAAGTTTGAATGACCATAAAGATGTGGGGAAAACTGACCTGTAGGATTTTATTACTTACTTTATTTACTATTATTAATTTATTTAGTAAGCGACTTATACTTATTTTGTTATTAATCTATTTCTTACGATAGTATACTGTATGAATTCTAAATTTCCCACAAGTAGCTTCCCTTCACAACTTTGGCGGGATTTAAGCATGTATTATACCGAGTCAGCCACTAACGGGCAAGGTCGGAGATGGTGGTCTGAATCTCTGTGGAAAAGCCATGTAGCTATTAGGTTAAGTGTTCCCTGTTTTGTGTAAGTCGGATAAGTTTAAAGTGATTTATATTTAGTGCATAGTGCAAGCCTATTTCATTGCCCGTTCCAGTGTGCAGAACTCGTATCTTACCCGTGTCTCGGCTTCCTTCCGAGCGAGCCATGTAGTGTAGTAATTTTTCTGTTTTATTGTTTAAATTGTGTGTCCAGCTTTGGGAAATATACTAGGGGATTAGACGGTTCCACTTTCTTTATCCTCATTCTATGCCACATGTATGGAAAGGGGGAGGGGGAGGGAATTAATGGGATACTGTGCTATTCTCGAGCCTAATTAGACGAGCACGTGACATTTTTTGTCACATGCTCGTTTTTTGTCACAATGGATTGATATCCATTCCTTGATGGATATAATGTTGCTGCTAATGATTAGTGTATTATTTCAAACTTCTTTAGTAGTGAAAGATATTTCAGGGTTGTGTAGACTGCTAGCTGTCGTGGAGGGTGGACGTGTTCCCTGAGCTGAGCTGAGTTGGTGGTTGTTTGCCAGTTTGGCCGGTTGGGGGCGTGTGTGTGTCTGCCCGCCTGTGCTGACGTGGAGTTCAAGATGGGGGTCCCTTTTTCTCCTGTAGTGCGGGCTTAGTCTGTGGGCCTCGAATTTTCTGGACGGGCTGCGTACCCAGAGATAACTCTGGTGTGTGATTTGCTTCATGTCCCTGTGATAGACATTTATGGAGTCGAGCTGGTGACGTCCTCCAGTGCGATCAAGGGTGTGAGGACTAACATTCGCACCCTGGGCATGCAGCTCCGGGCAGACATACCGTCCTCTGTGCGTCTTATGGGATACAACGTTCGGGTGTTTTACGCCCACCAGCCTCGGACGTGTTATCGTTGTGGCCTCTTGGGCCATTAGGCTGCTGACTGTTCTGCGCCTGCCGTTGCGCCCGTGAATCTCTTCAGTGAGGAGGATTTTCCGCCACTTCCTGTGGAGGAGGCTTCGGTGGATGTGGATGTCTCTCCAGCCGCGGATGTGGCTCCTGTGTCGACTGTTGTGCCGCCTGATGCACCCCCCTGTTATTGTTGCCTCTCCTCTGGAGGTTGTGTCTTTGCCTGGTGATCGTCCTGCTCCGGCTGGTGTCCCTGGGGTTCTTCCGACTGCCTTCTGCTCGAATCCCCCGTCTTCCAGTTCGTCCTCTGCTGCGTCTGACCCTGTCCCTGCACCCTCGCTGTCTGTTCCGACTGTGCTGGGTGATAGAGTGGATCCGGCGCTTCCTCCTGTGCCTGTGTTGTGTTGTGCGTGTCTCTTAGTCAGCCTCCGGGTCTGATGATGTGCGGCCTAAGCATTCCCGGCGTTCTTCTTCTGCATGGGCTGACGTTGGCGACTTCGACGCTTGTGGATCTGCCGGCAACGGCGGAGTGGCTCCGGTTGCATTGCATACTACAGTGGTGGCGGAGGTGCATTTGCCTGCGGATGCCGGTGCCGGTGTTTCGGCCTCCACTTCAGATATGGTGTCTGCGGATCCTGCTTCAGATGCGTCGCCTGCGTCGGATGGCTCCGGTTCTTCGTTGGGGAAACCCCTGCTGAGGTTCGTGGTAAGCGGGGTGGCCTGGTGGTGGTGTTGAAAAAGGCTGCTCGCTCTGGGGGTTCTGTGACCCCTTCCTCGTTCCCCGTTTAATCTGCGGCGTTCTCGACGTCTCTTCCGACTCCGGCCGTCTCTTCAGTGTCTCCTGCGGTCTCGGTAGAGGTGTGACCATCTCGTCGACCGTCCTCTGCTCCTGTGCGTACGGCGACGCGGCAGTCTCGGCAGCCCTCGTACGCTTCTTCGGTGTCGTCTGATTCCTCAAAGGACGTGGTTTGCGCTCCCCAGCCTCGTTATGCGACTTGCGTCGGTGAGCTTAAGGAGTGGCCATTTCCGCCTGATCTGGAGATTCCTGAGTTTATGAAGGGCCCACGGCGGCAGGGGGATCGACCCCCCTACCGACATTGAATATTTGATTTGGGAGGTCTATAAGCGAAAGTATCCTTGGGCTTCGGAGACGTATGTTCTTGTCTCTGAGAAATGTATTCCTCACTCATGATTCCTTTGTGTATTGTGGGTTGTTTTCATTTGTGTGCATGGTTGTGGGGTGCAGGTCGGGTGTGTGGGTGGGGCGGGTTTGTTTCCCGGTTCCTGCGTGCTCCGGTTTGTTGTTGTGGGTTTATTTGTGTGGCTTGTGTGTGTGTGTCCGGTTCCTGTGCGGTCCGGGGTTTGGTTTGTGTGTGTCTGGTTGTGGATGTCGTGTTCTTATGTTATGTTATGTGGTTCTATGTTTTTATGGTGCTGTTTGTGCGCTTGTTTGTGTGGTGTTGAGTGGCCTTCAGGCTGTTGGCGTGACCCGGTCTGGGTTTATGCTCTTTGTCATGTTTTGCCATTGTGCTTTTCTTTTTGTTTGTTGTATTGTTCTTTAATATAGCATCTAGTTGTATGATATAAGATTTGTATGTTATATATATATATTATAGCATGCAGTAGTGTGCATGAGTTACATTATATTGTGTGAGGCTTTTGGTGTTAATTTCTCATGTAGTTTCTCCGTGTGGGCGGTTGACCATATTTGGATATGGCCAGTGTGGGAACATTGTTGTCAATTGAGTGTTTATAGTTTCACCTTAAATTATGCCCATATTTGGTTTCTGTATTATTATATAGAATGTTGTACCAGTGTTTACTATTCTTTAGGTTAACAATGTTTTGAATATTAGTGCTGCGTTTTATTATTAGATTTTCCACAATGTTTTGTGTGGACGGTTAGTTGATTTTTTGGTAGACGCTTGGCCTGCGGTCCAAGGCGTGGGCAGTAGCGTGGCGGCAGCGGTCATGAGGAGTCATGGTTTAAGTTAAGTCATTGGTCACTGTTATTTTAGCCCATATAAATGTTAATTATCTGGTTGGGTCATATTGTATATATCTCTCTAATTAATCCATGTCTTAGTGATAGTGCTCATGTCTCAATAAGGAGGTTATTCTATGATTTGCATGCTGAAGAATATTTCTGGTTATTATTGATACATTTAAGTGTTTTTTATGATTGTCCCCCTTAGCATAAATATATTGTTCTCCATTTTTATGCAGTGATTTATATTTACCCCTAGACAGTTGTTGGCAAGGCCGATTTATTATTTTCTTTATTGCACTGCGGGGAGAAGAACCTTATTTAGTCTCAAGGGTGGTAACAGTCGCCCCCTCGTGCATGGGCGGATGAGTGTGCAGACATGGGTGAGGATGTTGTGGAGGGCTCTGCGTTGCCTCCTGTATCAAGCCCTTCGCCTTCTGCTGTTGGCTCCCCTCTGCTCCTGTTCCTGGGAGAGGGGGCCCCGGTGCGTCTGCGGATCCCCCTGTGCGCAGCCCTGTGAGCCGCGCAGTGCGTTTTCCGGTGCGCTTCCCTATGCTGGGCCCCCTGGAGAGGTGCCCCTCCCACTCTTGCCGTCCGCCGAGGAAGTGTTGGATGAGTCTAATTCTTTGTTGGTCCGTTATGATGTCCGGGTGCGTCCTGTCCCGTGTGACCCTGCTACCATTTGGGTTCCGCGGGTAAAGAAATTTTTTAGTGGGATGCCGGATTTCATGATTCGGCCGTGTGCATCTCCTGGGCGTCTGGTATCCGATGTTGAAATGGCGGTTTGGGAGGCTTATTGCTTGCGCTTTCCGGTGCGGGAGTACCCTGATAAATATGTGTAGTCCTTGGGGTTGGTGGTGTTTCTGTGCTTCTGTCTTCTGCCTGGGTGTATTCACCTTGTTGGTGAATACTGGTTGTTGGTTGGTGCGTGTGACTGGCTGTGTTTGTGCCTGCGTTTGTGTGTGCGTAGGTGTTTATTCCTGGCTCCTGCGTGTGCCTGTTAGGTACTGTTTTGTTACTGTGTGTTTCATGTTTCTGATTGTGTTTTGGCCTCTGTGCTTGGGGTTTGCGAGGGCTCTTGTTTTATGTACTATTATGTGCCTGTGTTTGGGTGGTTGGGCTGGTTGTGGTTGTGTTAGTTTTTTGTATTTTTACTCTTCATTATTATGGGTGTGGCTGTATTTTATGTTATTTATTTCTTGTATTATTTCTTTGTGTTGTTCTCTTTTTGTTATGTATCCAGTGCCCGTTTCGGGGTTTCCTGTTTTGTACCATGATTCCTTCACTTTTGGGTTTTATGTATGTTTGGTCTGTTTTTCATGTGTTCATGGTGTATTACCTTGTTATGTTTCCCCTGAATGTCTTCATGTATTTTGATTATGCCTTTTTCTGTTTTGTATTTGGGATCTTTTATAAATGAAAAAAAAAAAAGATTATTGATGTGTGTATTTGTGTGGGTGATTAAATATGTATGTGTATGTATATATTGTGACGATAATCTCCTTCAAGAGATTGAGCCTGCTCTTCCCTCCATAATTACGTCTTCACAATTATATAAAGAGACTATGGAAGAAATGTCCAACAACGACAACAACACCAGCAAGGCTTGCCAGGGTGAGCAAAAACGTATGCAGCCAGCCACCTGTTCGAACTCCAACCACCAAACTACCCGTTGATCGCTACGGCTCCGCTGATTGGTCGCCGGTCTGGCTGCACCTGCCTCGCCCCCCCCAATACTACCTGATGTCTGGGGTCGCCCCAACATCAGTCCTCAGAATGTTCAGTGCTCTCGTGGTCACCACTCCTCCCAGCTAGACTCTAGCGTGTACTGAGAGAGGTGGTGGCTTTAAGCCAATATTCCAGCACCTCCCATTTTACTTTGTATTGCACTTCTTGTTATTTTGCCTTAACGTAACTTTTCATTGTGTCATCTAATTATTCTTATTATTTTGATTGATTTTATTATAAGAATTTGTTTGTGCATTTTATTCATGTTTTGATTTATTTAACGTAATTAAAATTTCATTGTTAAAGTTTACTTGTGTTTTGTGTGTCTTCTCCTTACCTTACCACAGACGAAGTTCCAGTTTTTTCTATTTTTTTTTTTATAACTATGTGACGAGGCCATACCCCTAGCCTTAAACAGCCGAACACCAACGCGTTACCGTCACAATATGTATATACGTATGTATATGTACATGTATGCTTGAGTATGTGTACATGTATATATAACACAAATAATTTTGTAACTAGCGTCAAAAGATTGTTATTTGCTTAGCTAAACGAACTAGAGGGTTCAGTTCCTGAACCGATTATATGCCTCTGTAATCCTTTGCACCACCGCCCACGGGATGGGTATGGGGTGCATAATAAAGAAAGAAATTGAATTAAAGAGAAATATATACACCTTTATGTTTAGTAGCCTCTCATCAACCTGTTGTGATATTTAATAGTGATAAATATTTTGTTAGTCACATATGCATGAGATTCTCGTGAGAGGTGCACTCCATCTGGAGAGAAGTTTTCACGGAATCGATGAACAGTAAAGTGAATATAGGTAACGCCCAGACTTACCTTTCTCCTGCGATAGTAATTTATTCTGTTGGCTGTGAGTGTGTAAAACTCAGTACTCACACCCCAACGGTTATTTTCCCGGTGGCTGGCGCATTTCTATTAGAGTAGACATGACAGCTGAATTGTTTGACGGGGGCAAGGGTAGCAAGACGCATGGACCTAAGAAATTTAAATATTCCAATGATCAGCAAGTTAAGGGGTGGCAGCGAATGCTAAGGAGTGCACATAAAGAATGGTTAAAAAATTTAATGAGGGATGAGGAGAAAATTACGATGTTGGAAGTGGCTAGGGAATGCAGTCAGGTGAGGAAGGAGGCGCGGGACAGATACTGGCAAGACTTTGCTCAGTCCATTGGTAATACTAAGAACCTTAAAGACATATGGAGAGCAGTAAATAAAATCAGGGGTTGTAAGACCAAATTCATTGCTCACTCAGATCCAGGGAAGGTTGCTAATGAGTTAGTAGATAAATGGGCAAGTGCTGCTGGTATGGAGTCCTTACCTGCAGACACGAGTCACCATTGAGTCATGAGAAAATATTAGAAATGGAGTAACTTTATGTGCTTTAAATACAAGATCTGTAACATGCACGGAGATAACTCACGATGAGCTACTGGATGCTATAAAAAGTGGCAGCTCTACTGCTCCGGGAAAAGATGGAGTAACGTATGACATTCTTAATTATTTAGCCAGTATGAAACCTAGTCCCTTACTTGATTTGTTTAATATGAGTTATAGAGAGGGAAAGTTACCAAGAAAATGGAAAGAGGCAGTCATCATTCCTATCCCTAAGTCAAACGGAGGTTACAGGCATGTCTCCTTAACATCCTGCTTTTGTAAAATGATGGAAAGGATTTTGTTAAATAGGCTACTCTACCTTGTAGGTGATAACATGTCCAATAATCTCTTTGGTTTTATCAAAGGCAAAAGTACTGCGGGTTGTCTCTTAAAGTGTTTGTCTAATGTGGATGACAATTGTAGAGTTTTTGTTGATCTGCAAGGAGCATTTGATAAAGCCAATGGGAAGTAATTTTAATACGAATTAGCCAATCTGGAAATAACAGGGAGATTGCTACATTGGATAAGGGATTATCTACAAGGCAGAAAAGGTCAGGTGTATTACCAGGGATACATGTCTGAGGAACGGATGTTTCAGTTAGGTACCCCACAAGGGGGAGTATTAAGTCCCACCTTATTCAATGTATTAATGAACAGATTAGCATCAGAGACGTATCCTCCAGGAGGTCACGACGATCATATATGCTGATGACATTCTTATACAAGGTACTTCTGGGAACAAAATACAAACTGCTCTTAACATACTTGGTACAACCTGTCACAAGTTAGGCTTAGTTATAAATGCAGACAAAACCAAATATGAGTATAGGAAACGAAGAAATATAACACTTACTCTAAATGGTGTGGAACTGAGCCGTGTTCAGAAGTACAAGTATCTGGGCATGTATGTTGGATACACATGTGAGAGTAAAAATGCTGAAATAAATCATATCAGCACCTTATGTAAAGCCCGTCTGCATCCTCTAAAAGCACTGGCTTTTTCTGGTAAAGGTGTTGGGGTACCTATCTTGCGGATGTTATACATAAGCACTGTTCGGTCCCTGATAGACTACGCAGCACCTGTTTTGTCATACACAGGCCAAGGCAGAATTCAAAAAATAGAGCTGATACAGAACGAGGCTATGAGGATTATTCTTGGATGTCAAAGAAATACAATGATTGAAATAATGAGAATGGAATTAAATTTACAGAGTGTGTATGATAGAGCCCGTGACATTAACACTAGAGTATCTATTCATTTCATGCAGAGAAAAGGAGGGGATAAGCTGTTTCAGAGCGTTCAGACCTGCCTGAGTGACGTACACACTTCCAAGAAACTGAGGGAGACACGCTACACGAGAGGATTAGCTCATGACCTCAGGGAATACGACGTACTTGACTGCTGTAAACCCTCTCGACAGTGTAATAGGTCTGCTCCCTGGAAAGTACAGAAAATAAACGTCGAAATTGTACCCCCAAGGTGAAAAAGATTCATCATGAACCGAGATAATTACGGTGTTTGTATGGAAGCATGATATCTCGGTTACCAAGAGGCAACAGTTTACATGTATATTGTGATGCGTCGGTGGCGGAGGATGGCAGGGCAGGGTGTGGTGTCCTAATAAGGGAATATACTGAGTTTGGGACTGTGGACAGGATAATTGAACTCCGACTTTGTAATTATATATCATCCACACAAGCTGAACTGCAGGCCATTCTGGCGTGTTTGGAGGAAGTACGTCATGACGACAAAAAGCATTTTGTATTTGTCGATAGCCGAGGATCACTTGAGTCCTTAAACAGTCGAAACCCAATCTTCATGTCCATAGTTGAGGAATGTAAGAAAAGGATAACCGAGATACAGCTGAAAGGTCATAGTGTGAAATTCATGTGGATTCCATCTCATGTTGGAATAGTGCTCAACGAGGTGGCGGATGACTTGGCCAAACGTGCCACATCAAAACCACAAGTTGACATTGAATGTGGATTCACAATGAGACAAATAAGAAGCAAAATCAGAAATATTCAGGCACAGACAGAAGTGGAGAGGAGAGATATAATGTATGAGATTATTATTATTAACATCTTTATTGACAAAATTAGAAGTCAAACCATGCAACTCTACATGTATGTGAGTCAAAACACCCATTTCACTTATGGTAAAAGGAAAAATGCTTGGAGTGACTCTGTGTACATGCGGCTTAGGCTTGGGTACAAATATTACTGGGAATATGGGATAGGTGTTCATGATAATAGCACGAAGTGTAAACTATGTGGTATGTTAAGGTCTCACACCCTTGCCCATTATGTTCTTAATTGTCCGTAGATTAATGTATAAAGAAACACTGAGATAAGGACTGTTCCTGAACAAATAGCCTGGATGTGTCACAACGGAAAGGTTGATGATATTCTTGAGAGATACAAGAATTTTGCACCAAGACTGTAATCTTTTGTTGAATTATCTGCATGTCTCTTGCAAATTGTCTATACAGTATACCGAGGTCATAAAAGTATTTGTGTGTACGTCTGATACCATACTACTTGTGTAAAGGAGGAAATGTATATGTTTATCTCTCAGAATGTGCGGTAATACGTTTATTGCTTGTGATGTGTATCTATGTATGTATTAACACGATGTACTGAACGGGGTGAGAATAGCTTGAGCTACCTCATCCCTCTGTGTGTATTTTACCTCAATAAACTTATTTCAATTTCAATGAATTGTTTGCTTTAAAGGAATTAATTATACTCCTAAGATTGTTTATAATCTCAGCTGGGTTACGTGTTCGGTTTATCATTGCCACCTAGGTATATAATTGTTAAGTGATAAGTCCAATCTAGAGCTGCAGTAAATATTGTGTTATTATAAAAATTATGAGCTGTAGTGCCTGATGACCTAAATATTCTTACCTCAACTTCAGGTATAGCAGCAAGTTGTCTTGGCACTTGACTATGTCCCACATTTGCTACTTTGAACATCAGGCTTATTGGGTTTACTTGCAGCTGTAATCGCAATCACTGTTATATAATTGAATGTAATCTATTTATTAGTGGCAGTTCACGAAATTAAAATATCACAAACCTAGTGGATAAATTTTGTGATAACACAGTCACAATTTAGTTGATTTAAATTTAAGCTTAACACTCCGCAGATATAACACTCCACAAATTTGGTGGATAAATTCCGCGAATGCGTAGCACTATTTTTGAGTGATTTTCCACTCACTGAATTTACTTGTTTGCACGTATTTTTGTTCCTTGGTTACTGCCCTTGGAACAATAATGGTGCTAGATAATTGTTTTGTTGTAACACTCCCGTGTGTACTGCTAAGGTTAGACTTCTAGGTGTTCGAGCAGTTTGCTTTGGCTGCTACTTATTTGTGAATTTATTTATTATTGCACTGCTCATTATTAATATTGATCATAAATAAGATCTAGGTACAAAGGACCATAAAGATGGTCCAACTACTGGTAAATTAATGATGATTTAGTTCCTACACCATCTAAGTTTGAATGACCATAAAGATGTGGGGAAAACTGACCTGTGGGATTTTATTACTTACTTTATTTACTATTATTAATTTATTTAGTAAGCGACTTATACTTATTTTGTTATTAATCTATTTCTTACGATAGTATACTGTATGAATTCTAAATTTCCCACAAGTAGCTTCCCTTCACAACTTTGGCGGGATTTAAGCATGTATTATACCGGAGATGGTGGTCTGAATCTCTGTGGAAAAGCCATGTAGCTATTAGGTTAAGTGTTCCCTGTTTTGTGTAAGTCGGATAAGTTTAAAGTGATTTATATTTAGTGCATAGTGCAAGCCTATTTCATTGCCCGTTCCAGTGTGCAGAACTCGTATCTTACCCGTGTCTCGACTTCCTTCCGAGCGAGCCATGTAGTGTAGTAATTTTTCTGTTTTATTGTTTAAATTGTGTCCAGCTTTGGGAAATATACTAGGGGATTAGACGGTTCCACTTTCTTTATCCTCATTCTATGCCACATGTATGGAAAGGGGGAGGGGGAGGGAATTAATGGGATACTGTGCTATTCTCGAGCCTAATTAGACGAGCACGTGACATTTTTTGTCACATGCTCGTTTTTTGTCACAATGGATTGATATCCATTCCTTGATGGATATAATGTTGCTGCTAATGATTAGTGTATTATTTCAAACTTCTTTAGTAGTGAAAGATATTTCAGGGTTGTGTAGACTGCTAGCTGTCGTGGAGGGTGGACGTGTTCCCTGAGCTGAGCTGAGTTGGTGGTTGTTTGCCAGTTTGGCCGGTTGGGGGCGTGTGTGTGTCTGCCCGCCTGTGCTGACGTGGAGTTCAAGATGGGGGTCCCTTTTTCTCCTGTAGTGCGGGCTTAGTCTGTGGGCCTCGAATTTTCTGGACGGGCTGCGTACCCAGAGATAGCTCTGGTGTGTGATTTGCTTCATGTCCCTGTGATAGACATTTATGGAGTCGAGCTGGTGACGTCCTCCAGTGCGCTCAAGGGTGTGAGGACTAACATTCGCACCCTGGGCATGCAGCTCCGGGCAGACATACCGTCCTCTGTGCGTCTTATGGGATACAACGTTCGGGTGTTTTACGCCCACCAGCCTCGGACGTGTTATCGTTGTGGCCTCTTGGGCCATTAGGCTGCTGACTGTTCTGCGCCTGCCGTTGCGCCCGTGAATCTCTTCAGTGAGGAGGATTTTCCGCCACTTCCTGTGGAGGAGGCTTCGGTGGATGTGGATGGAGCCGCGGATGTGGCTCCTGTGTCGACTGTTGTGCCGCCTGATGCACCCCCCTGTTATTGTTGCCTCTCCTCTGGAGGTTGTGTCTTTGCCTGGTGATCGTCCTGCTCCGGCTGGTGTCCCTGGGGTTCTTCCGACTGCCTTCTGCTCGAATCCCCCGTCTTCCAGTTCGTCCTCTGCTGCGTCTGACCCTGTCCCTGCACCCTCGCTGTCTGTTCCGACTGTGCTGGGTGATAGAGTGGATCCGGCGCTTCCTCCTGTGCCTGTGTTGTGTTGTGCGTGTCTCTTAGTCAGCCTCCGGGTCTGATGATGTGCGGCCTAAGCATTCCCGGCGTTCTTCTTCTGCATGGGCTGACGTTGGCGACTTCGACGCTTGTGGATCTGCCGGCAACGGCGGAGTGGCTCCGGTTGCATTGCATACTACAGTGGTGGCGGAGGTGCATTTGCCTGCGGATGCCGGTGCCGGTGTTTCGGCCTCCACTTCAGATATGGTGTCTGCGGATCCTGCTTCAGATGCGTCGCCTGCGTCGGATGGCTCCGGTTCTTCGTTGGGGAAACCCCTGCTGAGGTTCGTGGTAAGCGGGGTGGCCTGGTGGTGGTGTTGAAAAAGGCTGCTCGCTCTGGGGGTTCTGTGACCCCTTCCTCGTTCCCCGTTTAATCTGCGGCGTTCTCGACGTCTCTTCCGACTCCGGCCGTCTCTTCAGTGTCTCCTGCGGTCTCGGTAGAGGTGTGACCATCTCGTCGACCGTCCTCTGCTCCTGTGCGTACGGCGACGCGGCAGTCTCGGCAGCCCTCGTACGCTTCTTCGGTGTCGTCTGATTCCTCAAAGGACGTGGTTTGCGCTCCCCAGCCTCGTTATGCGACTTGCGTCGGTGAGCTTAAGGAGTGGCCATTTCCGCCTGATCTGGAGATTCCTGAGTTTATGAAGGGCCCACGGCGGCAGGGGGATCGACCCCCCTACCGACATTGAATATTTGATTTGGGAGGTCTATAAGCGAAAGTATCCTTGGGCTTCGGAGACGTATGTTCTTGTCTCTGATAAATGTATTCCTCACTCATGATTCCTTTGTGTATTGTGGGTTGTTTTCATTTGTGTGCATGGTTGTGGGGTGCAGGTCGGGTGTGTGGGCGGGGCGGGTTTGTTTCCCGGTTCCTGCGTGCTCAGGTTTGTTGTTGTTGGTTTATTTGTGTGGCTTGTGTGTGTGTGTCCGGTTCCTGTGCGGTCCGGGGTTTGGTTTGTGTGTGTCTGGTTGTGGATGTCGTGTTCTTATGTTATGTTATGTGGTTCTATGTTTTTATGGTGCTGTTTGTGCGCTTGTTTGTGTGGTGTTGAGTGGCCTTCAGGCTGTTGGCGTGACCCGGTCTGGGTTTATGCTCTTTGTCATGTTTTGCCATTGTGCTTTTCTTTTTGTTTGTTGTATACTTGTATTTCCTTTCTTTGTATTATTATTAATATTATTATTATCGTTTTGTGTTGGTGCCTCTCCGTGTGTGTTTGAGGTGCTGGTAGCCTTGTTCTGTATAACTATGTTCTGGTGTTTCATTTCTGTATTGTATTCCGCTGTGTTTAAATTAATTGTTGTATTTTGTTTGTAATTATTGTTGTTTTGTGGTCGGCCCTTCCGGCCGGCATTATTGTGTCTAGTAATTTTGTTCCTTTATGTTTTTGCAAGTTTGTGGTTTGTCATTTTGTTCTGTTGTTCTATGTTGTATTTGTTTGCTTTTATTGTACTTATCAGCATGCTTGCATGTAAAAAAAAATACAAAAAATGTCGTGTAAGCTGAATTTTCTCATGTATCAGCCTGTATGCGTCGTAGCTTGCCTTGTATTGCACCAGGTAATTTGCTGCTTATGTCTCTTTTCCATTCAGTTTCACCTAGCAAATAGTCACAACATAAACAGCATCTAGCGTATGACAGCTATGTCAAAGGAGAGATATTATAATGAATTAATTAAAGCTTACATGTTATGGGTGGCTTCCCATATATTCTAACCAACTGACTATATATATACATAAATGGCCAACTACGTTAATTTATACATGCCAATCAGAAATAGAATACTTCCCAATGGCTAGCGAAGTTATGCTGATGTTCGGTGACTGTAGCGTCCCTCAACACTGACTCGCGGGATGTTTCTCTGAGAGCTTGAGAAAACGTGTTCGTTGGGCAAGACTGTTGTTCTCAATGGCGTCTCTCTCCCGCTCCAGCAGATGGGTCCCCGGAAACGGTTCTGTTTCTGTATTTTATCAACAATGGAAAAAAAGACCTTTTTTTCTTTGTGATTTAATTACATCAAGTTTTGGAGAATACTTTTTTATTTTTAGGTTTGCAGGCTGGGGTTTTAAAGAATGTTGATGGTATAATTTTTATGGGTAAATATATTTTGAGGACTTTGAAAAATATCAAATTTTCTAAGAGACAAAATCCCAAGATCTTAGCTTGGATAACTAAAGTAGTCGTGATTAGTATTTAACTTAACATGAAAACAGTAATTATTTTGTAGCATATGATGTTAATGCTAGTAATTGGCGTCGGAATTTCCGACAACGTCCAGTGTACATATATTGTCTGGTCACCTTCAGTGTACATATATTGTCTGGTCACCTTCAGTGTACATATATTGTCTGGTCACCTTCAGTGTACATATATTGTCTGGTCGCCTCCAATGGTTAAATATTGTCTGGTCACCTCCAGTAGTGATATATTATCTTGTAATCTCCAGTTGGCGTATATTGTGCGGACATATATTGTCTAGTTACCTTCTGTTGTCAAATATTGGTTGGTCACCTTCAGTGGTCAAATACTGTCTGGACACCTCCATTTATATGTCTGGTCACTTCCAGTGTAAATACATTGTCTGATCACCTTTAGTGGTCAAATATTGTGTCTGATCACCTTCAGTGGACATTTATGTCTGATCACCTCCAGTGGTCAAATATTTTCTGGTCACTTCCTATGGACATATGTCTGGTCACCTCCTATGGACATATGTCTGGTCACCTCCAATGAAGATATACTACCTGGTCACCTCCAGTGGTCATATGTTGTCCGGTCAACTCCAGTGGTAAAATATTATCTGATCACCTCTAGTGGTCAAATATTGTCTGGTCACTATGTTGACAGATATTCTCTAATCACTTCAAAGGACAGATACTCTATGGTCATATCTATTTGACAAATACTTTCTGGTAACATATATTGGATAGATACTCTCTGGTCAAATCAATTAGACAGATACATACTCTCTGGACACATCTAATGAACAGATACTTTCTAATCCCTCTGATGGTCAGATACCCAATGTTAACATGTGTTAGACAGTTAATCCCTGGTCACGTATTCGTCCCAAAAACGAGTCAAAGGTCATCGTACCGGTAGCCAAACAGTTGTGGTGGATCAAGTAGGTGGTCGATTACGATAGCCGTTATCGGAGCGGCCATACCCAGAAAGTTCCTCCCCCTTCTTAACGAACATTATATCACATTCTAAAGAAGTAAGATATCAGTTAAAAAGCGCGGTACTTATATCAGCGGGTACTGCAGGAACTTGAGTTTGTAATTTATACAGCTTAACTAAGTCATTAAAGTGATCCAAAGTGGCTTTTGTAAAGTGTATATAATCTGTGTCTCATGATGTGTTGTCTGATAGCATGATACGTGCTCATTCTTGAAATACAATACCCTGAATAAAGCTCTTAACATGATTATATATATATATATATATATATATATATATATATATATATATATATATATATATATATATATATATATATATATATATATATATATATATATATATATATATATATATATAATATATATATATATATAAAAGTAGTACAAATAGCTTCGGCTATCACTTCCTTTTCTCCGGTCGTGATGGTCAAGCGGATTAAGGCGTCCTGTAGATACCAGTTGCATTGCTCCTGGGAGTATGGGTTCGAGTCACTTCTGGGGTGTGAGTTTTCAGTCGCTATAGTCCTGGGGACCATTCAGGCTTGTTCACATTTGTGTTCCTCACGTGTGCCCCAAAGAATGAGGTGATTTGATAAAACACTATGCCCAATATTACCAACAGAGTGCCGGCGGGGAAGTGGTTCAAATACCTTTGGCTATCACTTCCTTTTGTCCAGTCATGATGGTCATGCGGATTAAAGCATCCTATAGATACCAGTTGCGTTGCTCCTGGGAGTATGGGTTCGAGTCACTTCTGGGGTGTGAGTTTTCAGTCGCATATAGTCCTGGGGACCATTCAGGCTTGTTCACATTTGTGTTCCTCACGTGTGCCCCAAAGAATGAGGTGATTTGATAAAATGCATCCGAGTGCCGGTGGGGAAGTGGTTCAAATAGCTTCGGCTATCACTTCCTTTTGTCCTGTCATGATGGTCAAGCGGATTAAGGCGTCCTGTAGATACCAGTTGCGTTGCTCCTGGGAGTATGGGTTCGAGTCACTTCTGGGGTGTGAGTTTTCAGTTGCTTATAGTCCTGGGGACCATTCAGGCTTGTTCACATTTGTGTTCCTCACGTGTGCCCCAAAGAATGAGGTGATTTCATAAAACACTATGCCCAAGATTACCATCAGAGTGCCGGCGGGGAAGTGGTTCAAATACCTTTGGCTATCACTTCCTTTTGTTCGGTCGTGATGGTCATGTGGATTAAGGCGTCCTGTATATACCGGTTGCGTTGCTCCTGGGAGTATGGGTTCGAGTCACTTCTGGGGTGTGAGTTTTCAGTCGCATATAGTCCTGGGGACCATTCAGGCTTGTTCACATTTGTGTTCCTCACGTGTGCCCCAAAGAATGAGGTGATTTGATAAAATGCTATGCCCAAGATTACCATCCGAGTGTCGGTGGGGAAGTGGTTCAAATAGCTTCGGCTATCACTTCCTTTTGTCCGGTCATGATGGTCAAGCGGATTAAGGCGTCCTGTAGATACCAGTTGCGTTGCTCCTGGGAGTATAGGTTCGAGTCACTTCTGGGGTGTGAGTTTTCAGTCGCATATAGTCCTGGGGACCATTCAGGCTTGTTCACATTTGTGTTCCTCACGTGTGCCCCAAAGAATGAGGTGATTTGATGAAATGCTATGCCCAAGATTACCATCCGAGTGCCGGCGGGGAAGTGGTTCAAATAGCTTCAGCTATCACTTCCTTTTGTTCGGTCGTGATGGTCAAGCGGATTAAGGCGTCCTGTAGATACCAGTTGCATTGCTCCTGGGAGTATGGGTTCGAGTCACTTCTGGGGTGTGAGTTTTCAGTCGCTATAGTCCTGGGGACCATTCAGGCTTGTTCACATTTGTGTTCCTCACGTGTGCCCCAAAGAATGAGGTGATTTGATAAAACACTATGCCCAATATTACCATCAGAGTGCCGGCGGGGAAGTGGTTCAAATACCTTTGGCTATCACTTCCTTTTGTCCAGTCATGATGGTCATGCGGATTAAGGCATCCTATAGATACCAGTTGCGTTGCTCCTGGGAGTATGGGTTCGAGTCACTTCTGGGGTGTGAGTTTTCAGTCGCATATAGTCCTGGGGACCATTCAGGCTTGTTCACATTTGTGTTCCTCACGTGTGCCCCAAAGAATGAGGTGATTTGATAAAATGCATCCGAGTGCCGGTGGGGAAGTGGTTCAAATAGCTTCGGCTATCACTTCCTTTTGTCATGTCGTGATGGTCAAGCGGATTAAGGCGTCCTGTAGATACCAGTTGCGTTGCTCCTGGGAGTATGGGTTCGAGTCACTTCTGGGGTGTGAGTTTTCAGTCGCATATAGTCCTGGGGACCATTCAGGCTTGTTCACATTTGTGTTCCTCACGTGTGCCCCAAAGAATAAGGTGATTTCATAAAACACTATGCCCAAGATTACCATCAGAGTGCCGGCGGGGAAGTGGTTCAAATACCTTTGGCTATCACTTCCTTTTGTTCGGTCGTGATGGTCATGTGGATTAAGGCGTCCTGTATATACCGGTTGCGTTGCTCCTGGGAGTATGGGTTCGAGTCACTTCTGGGGTGTGAGTTTTCAGTCGCATATAGTCCTGGGGACCATTCAGGCTTGTTCACATTTGTGTTCCTCACGTGTGCCCCAAAGAATGAGGTGATTTGATAAAATGCTATGCCCAAGATTACCATCCGAGTGCCGGCGGGGAAGTGGTTCAAATAGCTTCAGCTATCACTTCCTTTTGTTCGGTCGTGATGGTCAAGCGGATTAAGGCGTCCTGTTGATACCAGTTGCGTTGCTCCTGGGAGTATGGGAGAGAAATCCTAGTAAACAACACAGAAATCATCGATAGATACAGCGATAGCAGGCGGCTTGACGTTTGCGAGGCACTACACATCAAGAAGTCAACACCAGCAATCAACAGCCAATTATTGCACAACTATATTCTACCCACCTCAAGACTCCGCTCCAATATAGAAGCATCAAGAAATATGGACCAATAGGCTTTCTACAAACACTTCTATTCAATATCCATTGTTTCGTGTTCTGTCTTGTGTTGATGAAATTAATACCCTATTAATATCCACCTCTTGTTCTGTCTTGTGTTGATGAAATTAATACCCTATGAATACCACATCTTGTTCTGTCTTGTGTTAATGCCACATCACCCCTTCCACCTCACTCAAATGTAGATATAAAATCGGAGATGCGTAAATTCTATTCAGTTGTGTATTTGTGAACTAAAGTCTTTGAAAATGTAATAAGTTTTACGAAACGCGCTCGTGTCGCGTCAGACTAGAAATAAAAATGAATTTTGGAGAATTGATTTTTGATTTACCTCCAACAGTGAAAAGAAATGTACGAAAGATTGAGAAAATTCGTGTTAGAATTATTAATCTTTCTTTTTCGGTCATATTTAATAATATATATATATATATATATATATATATATATATATATATATATATATATATATATATATATATATATATATATATATATATATGTAAATATTTATATATATGTATATATATATATATATATATATATATATATATATATATATATATATATATATATATATATGCACAACTATATTCTACCCATTTCAAGACTCCGCTCCAATATAGAAGCATCAAGAAATATGGGCCAATAAAAATAGGCCTTTTGCAGTTACCTACTTTTAATACCCAATGTTTCGTGTTCTGTCTTGTGTAAAAAGTTTATTTTCACCGCATCCAAATCTATTGTAACATGTCACCTCACCCAAATGTAGGTATAAAAGACTCGAAGATGTTTAAGCTCTATTCAGTTAAAGTCGTGTGTGTGTGTAAACTAAAGTCTTTGAAAATGTAATAAGTTTTACGAAACGCGCTCAAGTGTCGCGTCAGACTAGAAATAAAAATGAATTTTGGAGAATTGATTTACCATCAACAGTGAAAAGAAATGTAAGAAAGATATATATATATATATATATATATATATATATATATATATATATATATATTTGCGGCGAGGTGGTGGCTGACAGGTACGGCCACCATGGCCTACTCTGCCAAAGCACAGGGGGATGGCACTCGAGGCACAGTGAAGTTAACAACATCATCAAGAGGAGCCTCACCACAGCTGGATGCCCAGCTGAAAGAGAGCCCCGTTACCTAACGCCCCGTAACTCTGATGCTCTTATTGGTCGCCCGGATGGTATCACAGTGAACCCCTGGAAGAATGGCAAGCAGTTGGTATGGGACTACACGTGCGTATCATCCCTGGCTAACACCTACATTAACCTCAGTGTTGCACAACCAGGTGGCGCTGCCACCCACAGGGAAGCAGCCAAATCCCGTAAGTATAGAGAACTGGATCACCACTACAATTTTGTCCCCATTGCTTCTGAGACACTCGGCACCTGGGGTAAAAGTGCTACCAGTTTTTTGAAGGAACTGGGTTCTAGGCTCATTGAAACAACAAGGGACCCAAGAGCTGCAAGCTTTCTTTTCCAGCGCCTCAGTGTGGCGATACAGAGGGGAAATGCGCACTGCATCCAGGGTTCCTGCCCGCCATCTGAGGAGCTGGAGGAACTCGACAACCTATGATAACCATCTTTGTAACCCATATGTAACTCCTTTTTTGTAACAAAGTTCAAATAAAGTAAATATATATGTGTACATACAAAAGAATGGGGGTGGTAGGAGAAGATAATATTAGTGTTCAGTGAGAAACCACAAGGTCTCCTCTGAATACTTTTTATTTCCTTCTCCGAGGCTATGGGTCCCCACATTGGCACCAGAGGTGGTACCCTCACAAACTTTATATATATATATATATATATATATATATATATATATATATATATATATATATATATATATATATATATATATATATATATATATATATATATATATATATATATATATATATATATATATATTTTCAGGCTAGAGACCCTTATGGACAGTATATATTTGCCTGTTTCAGGGTCAAGGGTAGCGATGCTGTCCAGACTGTGGAAGCAGTTTACAGGATTCCTAACACTGATGTGACTGAATTTAACTCTAACCTTAGAAATCTAATACAAGAGAACAGACTGAACAAAAACTCTTAATTATTTCTGGGAACTTTAACGTTGACCTCTGCAAGCCTGATAATCCTCCTGCTACTACTAGTTTCCTTAACTGTATGAATTCCTTCTTCCTCATACCCTTAATCACTAGACTTACTAGAATCACTGATAGTACTTCCACGGATCGTGATCACATCTGGACCAACATAACTTCTTCTCTTACTTCAGGGATAATCATTGATAGCACTACAGACCATTACCCCACATTTCTCCTAACCAATATTAACAAACCACCTCTAGAGACAAGGGAGATAAGCTTTAGGCTGCATAATGAAATTGTTATAGGCAATTTTATAGCTGCTGCTGCTAATATCAACTGTGAGTCCGAATTAGGTAACATAGGGGACATCAACCTAGCAGTGCAATCATTTCTTCAATAAACTCTCAGCCTTTATAACACCCACTGTCCTATGCTAGCGAAACAAGTCACAGCTAAAAGGTTAAACAATCCTTGGCTTACAAAGGGGATACTTAAATCTATATAAATATAAATGGAAATGTTCATTTGTTCAAAATCGCTAATCTCCGAAAGTTCTTTACCGATTGCTTTTAAATTTTCACACAACGTTCCATTCGCATCCGGCCAGGTTTTAATATACATACTATATAAATGCCACGTCTATGACGGTAAAAAAAAATGTTTTTTTCTGAAAAACTGTGTTTTTCATGTGTTTTTCCATGTGAGGAAAATCTTTGAAACCTCTTTACCAATTGCTTTGAAATTTTGACACAACGTTGCATTCGAATAGGCGCGTCTTTTTATATATCTACTATATACATGCCTCACCTGTGACAGGAGAAAAACATGCTTTTTTGAAAAACAGTGCCATCTGTTGGACGTAAGAGCAACACACGCTGTAATCGCAAAAAGTTCTTCACCGATTGCTTTGAAAATTTGCCACAACGTTGCACGTCTTTACTAATAGGCACGTCTTTTCATATAAGTACTATATAGATGCCACCTCTGTGACAGGTAAAAACATGCGTTTTGAAAAACAGCGCCATCTGTTGCACATAATAGCAACATTTACGCTATACTAAATGTCACGAATTCCATTCAATGTTTCCGAATGCATTGATAAATATTATTTTCATAGATTTTGATATATTTTATTTTTTATTGAGGTATTTTGTGTGACATTGTGTTGGAATTGACCTGTGTTGTTTACCATACCATTCATTTCGTAAGTATAAGTATAGATACCACACCTATACAGGTAAAACTATACTTTTCTTGAAAAACAGCACCACCATATAGCACATTGCTATACTAAATATGTTAAAATTTCACTTCGGTGTTTCTGATTGCATTGATAAATGGAATTTTCATATATTATGATTTATTTTCATTTTGATATAATTAAATTAATTAATTACTTTCTGTGAATTGCATTGGAATTCAGCTATCTTGTTTACCATATTGTTAATTTCATGAGTATAGTATATTTTTTTTATTTTTTCATATTTTCATTTCATTTTTTGACTGTATTTCTTATATTTCAGTGATGGAACATAAGATCACTTGATGTTCCCAATTTTCTCATGGGAAAATCAGATCATTTGGGATGGCATCGGACGAGGGAATAAGGAATGGTGGGGATGACGATAGGACGGAAGTGAGAGATGGTGGGGAGGACGAGGGAACAAGGGAGGGGGTAATGGTGGGGAAGGACGAGGGAACGAGGGGGAGTTTGGGATGGTGAGGACAAGGGGATGGGGGAATTGAGAATGGTAGGGAGGACAAAGGGACAGGGAAGTGGGGGAAAGGTGGGGAGGAAGAGGGGATGGTAGAGTGGGGAATAGTTGGGAGTTCGAAAAGATGGGTGAGGGATGAATGGTGGGGAGGACTGAGGGACAGGGAAGGTTGCTCTGGCTCAGCAACGCGTGGCCGGGTACTGCTAGTAAATAAATAAAAATGGAAATGTTCGTTTGTTCAAAATCGCTAATCTCCGTAAGTTCTTCACCAATTGCTTTGAAATTTTCACACAACGTTTCATTCGCATCCAAGCGGGTTTTTATATACATACTATATCGATATCTATCACGTCTGTGACCGGAAAAAACATGCTTTTTGAAAAACAGCGTTTTTCATGTGTTTTTCATGTGAGGGAAATCTTTGAAACCTCTGTACCGATTGCTTTGAAATTTTGACACAACGTTGCATTGGAATAGGCGAGCGTTTTTTTATACCTACTATATACATGCCTCACCTGTGACAGGAAAAAACATGCTTTGTTTTTAACACACCACACTTTAATCTCCAAAAGTTCTTCACCGATTCCTTTGAAATTTTGACACTATACGAATTTTGACACTTTGAAATTTTGGCATATTTATATACCTACTATATTGATGCCACACCTGTGACAGGTAAAAACATGTTGTTGTTTTTTAAAGCAGCGCCATCTGTTGCACGTAAGACCAACATAAGCTATACAAAATATGTGACAGTTCCATTTCAATGTTTCCAATTGCATTTATAAATTGAATTTTTTTCATATATTTTGATTTATTTTCTTTTTGATTTAATTATTTTTTGTGTCATTGCATTGGAATTGAGCTGTGTTGTTTACCATACGTAGGAATTCGTGGGAATAGTTTATTAGTTTCTTTTTTCATTTTTTTTAACTGTTCTTATTATTTTTCAGTGCAATTGGTGGTGAAATTGAACTGTGTCGATTGATCTGCGTTTGAATTGAAATATTTCGTTGGTATTTTTTGTTTTTGTTTTGAAAACATGAAAATGGACAACACGTTTATTTCACAGCTGCAAATGTGCAACAAACAGCTATGAATCCACCGGCTACAGCGTTAACTGCTTTCTTCACGTTATGTCAAAATGACGCGTTTGCGAAAACACTGCTGTATTCGGAAGAGTCTACATATTACACATGGAATGCGAGTAGAAAATCATTTGAGCGACGCAAACGAGGAGAGCGAGTCGACGGACAACCTGGCATATTCAAATAAACTACGATAGGCAGACTGCACACTGTGCATCCTAATCAGTATGAATGCTTCTTTCTTCGCATGCTGTTGGTAAATGTGCCCGGTCCAACGTCTTTCCAGCAATTGAGATTTGTCAGCGGCGTAACACATGCCACTTCCCATAGTGCATGTCAAGCTCTGAATTTATTGGAGAACTACCGACACTGGGATGTATGCATTAATGACACGTCCAACACGTCACATTCAAATCAAATTCGAGCATTGTTTGCAATCATATTGACCACTGGCTCTCCGTTATCTCCAACAAAGTTATAGGATAATTATAAATCGCACATGACTGAAGATATTATCCATCGAATACGCAAAGAAAATTCAAATATGAACATGGATTTTACAGCACAAATCTTCAACGAAGCGTTGATAATGATTGAAAACTTAGATATATGACAATGATTGTGCTTACAAATCGCGAACAAAGTTCTCAATCAATTGGAAATGCCATCAACGAATCAATCTGCTGCTGCATCGTTCGATGTAGAATTGCGTTGTGAACAAAATTACAACACGGGTGATCTGTTGTCGTATGTTTAATCAAATATTCCTAGGCTAACACTTGAGCGAAAAGACATTAACAATCAAATAATTCAAACTGTCAATAACGGGCTAGGAGAAATCTTATTAGATACGCCAAGAGGAACTGGTAAAACCTTCCTAATTAAATTGATTCTGGCAGCATTTCGATCCCAAAATGACATAACCTTAGCTCTTGCATCATCCGGAATAGCTGCGACAGTGCTACCAGGTGGAAGAACTGCTACTTCGGCTTTGAAATCGCCATTGAACATGCAATTCATTGAAACTCCCACGTGTAACATTTCCTAAGCTTCCGGCATGGGAAAAGTATTGCAGAAATGCAAACTTATTGTTTAGGATGAATGCACAATGCCCCACAAAAAATCGTTCGAGGCTCTTGATTGATCATTGCAAGATTTGCGTGGAAACATCAGACCATTTGGGAACGCATTAATAATGCTTACAGGAGATTTCAGGCAAACATTACCTGTAATTCCTCGATCGACACCAGCGGACGAAATAAATGCTTGCCTGAAATACTCTACTTTGTGGCGCCACATAAAGATGTTAAAATTAACTACAAATATGCATGTCCAACTGCAAAACGACTCATCAGCTGAGATATTCTCACATCAATTTCTAGAAAGTGGGAACGGAAACGTGCCGGTTGATCTGACCTCAGGACGAATTTCATTGTCTCATAACTTCTACAATTTAGTGACGTCAAAAGAAGAATGGGTTGAAAAAATATTTCCCAATATTGAAACCAATTATAAGAATCACGATTGGCTGAGTGAACGAGCTGTTCTTGCGGCCAAGCAAGAACAAAACGTCTACGACCTTAAAAATATTATTCAGTCTAACATACAAAGCAAGGCAGTCACATACAAGTCCGTCGATACTGTTGAGGAAGAAGATGAAGCGGTTAATGATCCAACAGAATTTTTTTAATTCACTCGATCTGCCGGGGATACCATCACACGTACGGCAATTAAAAATCGGCGTGCCAATTAACATGTTGCAAAATATCAACCAGCCAAAACTTTGCAACGCCACGCGCCTTGCAGTAAAAAAATTAATCAGCAACGTCGTAGAAGCAACAATCTGACAGGAACTTTCAAAGGGGAAGATGTCCTCATTCCTCGCATTCCAATGATTCCAACAGATATGCCATTTCAATTTAAGAGATTGTAATTTCCAATTCGATTGGCGTTTGCAATCACCATCAACAAAGCCCAGGACCAATCTTTACAATTGTGCAGTTTATATATAGACACGGATTGCTTCTCACGTGGACACATCACTCTTCACTCAATATGTTGAGTGTTCTAGAGTCGGCAAACCAGACAATCTGTTATACTCAAATTCTGTCAGTTGAAATGTAACCAATCACAGGCGAGTAGGCCTCTGACGTCATGCCAGACAGAGGAGCATCAGGCATGCTCCCAGCAGCCTCAGTTCTCCACACAGACTCAGAGTAGAAGGACCTCGGCTAGGCAGATATATACCTTGCTATCTCAGTCAATAAATATATACAGAAGCGACTACTGTGTCTACCTTCTACCCCGAACAAGGCAAACGAATACTGGTAGCAGCAGTGGGACCCAGAAATTTTTTCTGGAAACAAAAGTTCAAGTACCCAGCATCGCCTCGTGTTCCAGCCATAACCGCCGCCACCGCCACCGCCATAAGCCGCCATCCTGCCACCCACGCATCAAATATTGTGGCAGACCGGAGTCCTGCCATCAACCACTACTCCAGGCCAACGTTTCAGAAGTAAGGGTCAATATTTTCCTGTGAGAACGCTCATTCATCAGTGATTAGGAAGGAAGCTTCCGCGCCAGCCATTTTTTAATCTCGCGCCACCACGTGGGAACCACCTGCACCCACCACCGCCGCCGCCCAAGCTGACAGTATCTAAGCTTTGTGAGTGTTCAAGCTACTGAAATCGTGGTCAGCCATCGTCGCAAGTATCAACTGATTATTGTGGGTGTTGTACAGTTATTCAAGAGGAATTGGTGAAAAAAAAGACTACAATTGTTTGACTAGTGTCGCCACCCTGCCTCCCTCCCAAGCTCACACACCTCGCCACCAGCCCCTGCTACATCGTTTTGTGTGAACTTCTCCTAGAAAATTGTATTCTCCACCGCCATCGTCGCAATATCGTCGTCTCCGAGTTTATCTTCGCGCTCCCAACATCAATTCCCAGCTTGGGGGTCTCCACGGAGCTTCGCGCCACCGCCGCCAGGAGCGCTGCCATCGCACCAGTTTGTAAACAAGCCCTCACATGGTCCTCTTCACACGTCTGGTCACCGTTTTTCGTTTTGGCCACTGTTATATTGCAAATCCTGCAGCCCTGAGTTAAGTAAATATGAGCTAAGATATCGTGTGCTATGATTTAATGAGGTTTAACGTAAATATATCCAAAATATCTTATGAATTAATCTTTCAGTGACTTGTTAAATATTGGAGCCGGTTTAGTACTCCAGAGGCCCACAGTTTCTCTGAGACATTTCAATATTCCCTGCATATGATTCCATTATTCATTAATTGTTACTAGTGTCATTAGTGAATTCAAAGGTGAGAGAAGTAAGAAATAATTGTTTTTAGCAGTTTATTTTGCATAATAGAAATTTGTTTTTGAGATTTCCATAGACAATAGAACATAGAAATTTTTTTTATATTTCTCCAGACCTAACTTGAAATTTATCCTTTAAGCATTTTATTTTAAATTTTTACCATAGCAGTTATATACATTCCTGTGTCCAGTTTATGTGCTACATCCATATTTCTTGCATTGCCACTTGTTGTGTTGAATCTTTTTAATGAAATTTTGCAATTGCATTTCCCAGTTTTTATTCTAAATTGCTGTGCTTAGTCTGGTTTAATTAATTTACATACATCTAATTCCAGTCATTTTTTAATGAAAGATTGCTAAAATTAGTTTACAATTTGCTTGTTCTTAATTATTTTCTTGCCTAGCCCAATTTAATAATTTTATTTCTGCCATTTTTACTTTAGCCAAGTTGATATTTTTTTGTGTTTATTTTTGTGTATACTGTATTTCTGATGCCAGGTGCACTTAATTATAATCTGCGTTCAAATATTACTTCCACGGCTGTGACAATGCCTACCACTGTTGAAACCCCTTCAGAATCAATGGGAACAGTTGCTCGTCCCAATGGCCAGAGATCAGCTCAGGAAATGGCTATTCCTCTTTTTGCTGGGGAATCGCGTTTATTAGAATCATGGTTTAGTAAGGTTGAAGCGAAAACAGTTGCACGTTTTTCTAAGCCTACTGATGCCGAATACTTAGCAATTGCACGGTCAGCCGTGGACACAACCAAAGGTGATGCACGTTTTGTTGTTGATGAGAAAGCCATTGTTAGCCTCCAGTCTTGGCCTGAATTTAAGGATTTCTTTCGCCGTCGCTTTGTTAATAAAGGAGACCTTGACCCATATAGGTTAGTCAAGAAAATTGCCAATGCCACCATGCAGCCTGGTGAATCGTTTAATGCGTTTACTAGCCGTCTCGATCAGTATCTGTATGCCTTAGTTTCTGCTATGAATAATTCGACTTGGTTAGATAAAGACAATAATCTGTCCCCTGAGGCTATGGCCAAAATGATAGCATTTGGTACTTTAATGCATTTTGCCCCCGAGCATACAAAACCAATCGTTGAGCAACAAAATTTTGGTGTTAAACATGAAATTGGTGAAGTATTTGAGGCTATTAACAATGCCGCAGATAAACTAGCTCCCCGAAGTGCTCAACTGTTGCCACCCTCTGATGCTGTAAATGTAGTCACAAGCTCTCAGCATCCTCCCACAAATTCTCAAAACTCTTGGTCGCAGAAGCGTACCCATGCTCGTAGCCCCCAGTCAAATTCGCCGCCTCATAAAATGCCGAAACACCATAGTCCACAACCATCCACTCCCTCATGTTGGCATTGTGGTAAGAGTAACCACCTTGCAAGGGACTGTTGGTCCGCCCCTAGATCATCACCTCCTAGACAATTCTCTCGGCCCCCTCATCAATCTAATCATTCTAGGCTTCCATATTGCACGTACCATAAACAAGTTGGTCACCACACTGCGGATTGTAGAGCTAGGCAAAGGACATCTCCACCTCGTAACTCCCATGGTCAGTCTTGGCGAGGCTCACAGCGTCCAAGACATTATCAGAACTCTCGTAATTACAACTCCCAGCCCAGCTATAATGCAACTTCAAATTATAATGCTCAGTCACAGAATGCTGGAGCTCAGAATGTTCACTCCATGTCGTCGGGAAACCCCCAAGGCCATCCGCTAACCAATTCAAGCTAGCCAATCCTAGTGCCCTCCCTGTGTATTCAGTAGCTACCCAAAATAGATTTGGACACTTGACAGAGGAGGACACTGACTCTAGACCAGTTGTAGATGTTGACGGATCCACAGTAAATTTGACACAAACAAGACACAGATATCCCAGACAACATAAGTCAAAAATAGTAACTTGTCCAGTCTCAAGTGATGGTCCCCTTGTATCAGCCATTGTACATGGTAGAGTTTTAAAAGTTTTTCTTGACTCAGGTGCAAAAATTAATATTGTCAAGCCCTCAGCTCTTAGAGACATTGAAAGTATGCACCCTACTATTTTAAAACAGTCACACATACCTTTTCTAAGTGGTATTTCAGGAAATAAAGTAAAAGTTCAGGGTGAAATTGACCTCCCACTCAAGTTCAATGATGTCACATTGTCTATAACATGTTTAGTTGTTGACATTATTCATTTTCCTGGAGACATTCTCTTAGGTCTGTACACCATGATTGATGAAAATATTGCATTGTTTCTCCATCGTTGGAACATAAGTATCAAAGACCATGTCATACCCTTGTGTAGCATGTATCGACAGGGCCACGAGTTCAATCTTCAATCAGATTATGTTAATTTTGTTGACACCCGCCTTGCAAGCGTAGGGTTGTCAGATCATTGTCGTGGTAGCATACCCGAGAAAACAGGCACTCGATTGAAGCATAGTAGTTGTGCAGTTGTTAAGGAGAATGAGTATCGGGACTTTCTGGAAGGGGACGCCCTAACGGATTCTCGTTCTCTCACTCGCTTGACAGCTTCCATCTCTGAAGTCAGTGGTTCCATGGCTACTGACACTGTGCTACACCCTCATTCTCTCACCAGAATAAGAGTTAAGATTCAGGGAGTGCCTGAGTTGTCGGATGTGATTGCGGAAAGTGAAACATGTAAAGTGAATGGTACATTTGTTGAACCCTCCTGGCACACAGTGCAGGATGGTACTGTCACACTTTTTATCGCAAACACAAGTAATGCCGATATCCATCTCCAGTCTGGTACCCATGTTGTAGATTTTGCCCATTACTCGTTACCGGTGCGAGTTGTGGATGATGTCTCCATGGATCATACTGTTTGTACACTCACACCAGAAGAACAGGGATCTCAGCCAGAGGTGCAAGCGCAACACCTCAGTCCTACTGATTTTCCTGACTCTGTGGCTCAGCTTTTGAAAATTTTGAACAAGAATAGAGCTGTTGTTGCTCTACCAGGAGAAAAATTAGGTCTCACTCCTCTCATTACACATAAAATTCCCCTTGAACAAGGAACTACGCCTATTTATGTACCAGCTTACCGTCTTCCCCATTCTCAGAGAGCAGAAGCAGATAGACTTGTAGAAGAAATGTTACAGAGTGATGTAATTGAATCGAGTAATTCGCCATGGAACGCTCCATTGATTCTTGTACCAAAGCGAGATGGGACTTGGAGACCTGTAATCGATTATCGCAAGCTTAACAGAGTAACAATACCTGATCGTTTCCTACTTCCAGTTCTAAATGATTTGTTGCAAAGTATTGGTCGAAACAAAGTATTCTCAACGTTAGATTTGTTGCAGGGATTCTGGCAAATCCCCCTTGATGAGGAAAGTAAACAATTGACAGCCTTTAGTACTCCCAATGGTCATTTTCATTTCAAAAGAATGCCGTTTGGTTTGCGTAGTAGTCCAATAACCTTTTCACGGCTCATGACAAATCTATTTCGTAGATTGATAGGAAGTACGCTTCTAGTTTACCTTGATGATCTCATAATCATGTCGCAAGATGTTCAGACTCATTTCCAGAACCTTGAAAAGGTACTTGCAAAGCTCGCTGAAGCTAATTTAAAAATAAAGCTTGCAAAATGTTCATTTTTAAAGCAAAAGATTAATTTCCTAGGTCATACAGTTACACCTTCAGGTATTACATTGAATGAATCAAAAATTATTGCTGCCCGTGATTTTCCAACACCTCGTACAGCAGTGGCCGTAAGACAGTTCACAGGTCTTGTAGGATTTTATCGTTCATTTATTGCTGGATTCTCTATTATAGCCGCTCCGCTTTACAAGTTGCAAAGAAAAGATGAACCCTTTGTTTGGGGAGAGGCCCAGGATCAATCATTCAAAAAACTCAAAGCAGCCTGGATTTCGTCACCTGTCCTTAGATACCCAGATTTTGCTAAACCTTTTACGTTGGTTACAGATGCTAGTGACATAGGTTTAGGTGCTGCATTACTTCAAGCAGAAGGTCACAGAGATCACGCAATAGCTTATGCTAGCCGCACATTATCCAAAGAAGAGAAAAATTATAGTGCAACAGAACGAGAAGCCTTGGCAGTTGTTTGGGCACTTAAACATTTCAAGGATACAATTTATAATTACCCAGTTCATGTTCTTACAGATCACCAACCATTAATTCCCTTGTTCAAAAATAAGAATCCAGTTGGAAAGTTTGCTAGATATTTGCTCACAATTCAAGAATTCAATCCCACATTTGGATATATTCCAGGAAAGCAAAATGTTGTAGCCGATGCGTTTTCTCGACACGTAGCTGCGATTCAGTTAAATTACCCAGCATTAGATGCTACAGTAGTAGAAACGGAACAAAGACAAGACCCCATATGGGCACCCATCATTAAATTTTTGACTAAGCAAGACACTCGCCCGATTCATAAACCGCCAGTACCATTGAAAGAACTAGTTATGTTGGACAATTTACTGTGTAGAGTAGTAAAGCTAGGGACAGCCCCGAGGAAATGTTGTCAGTTAGTTGTTCCAGCTGTCTTGGCACCAACTGTGTTAAAAATTATCCATGATGCTCCTGCAAGTGCACATCCAGGAAAGGATCGTACACTCCAACAAGGTCGATTGAAATATTTTTGGCCAAAAATGGCTAAGGAGATTGCTCATTATGTTGACAGATGTTTAACTTGTTTACAGCACAAGGGACATGTTTCAGGACCTAATCCAATTCAGGTGTACCCAGCAACTAAAGCTCCTTGGGAACGAATATCGATGGATTTATTGACAAATTTTGCGGAAACAGAGAAAGGGAACAAACATTTGCTTGTAATGGTCGATAATTTTTCACGGTTTTGCGAACTAGTTCCTATCCCGAACAAAACAGCAGAAACCATAGCCAGCGCATTCCATGACCAAATAATTTGTAGATATAGTATGCCTAAAGTAATCCTTTCAGATAATGGACCAGAATTCAGTAATAGTATTCTAACTAGCTTCTGTGATTTATATAACATCAAAAAATGTAGTATTATGCCTTATCATCCGGCAAGTAATGGACTAGCTGAACGTACTAACAGGAAAGTGTTAGATGCCTTGAGAGTCACGTTGAATTTTGATAACAACAATTGGGATGATTTTATACCCTTAATTCAGTGTGCTATAAATTCTTCAATTAATGTTTCTACTGGTGACACACCTCACGCTATTCTTTATGGTACAGATAAGATCCTCCCTAATGAATTGATTAACGTACCTCCTACTCCCTTATATAACGTAGATGATTTTGTTCAAGTGAAGCGTAGACAAATGCAACTAGTATTCAAGAAAATACGAGAACAACTGTCCAAAGCAACAGCCGAGTTCACTCTAGCAAGGAATGCACGAGCTAAACCCAGTAAAATAACTATTGGATCTGTAGTAATGATACTTAACCAACACAGGTCTGGTCCTATGTACAAGTTAACTAAGAAATTTTTGGGTCCATATAAGGTAATCGAGCTTATTAAAGGTAACAAATACAGACTTAAGAACTTGTTAACAGGAGAGTATATAAATGAACATTTAGACCACATGAAGTTAGCTAAAATGACTGTTGACGAGACTGATGAGGAAGATGACAATGAACTTACCCAGACAGATACTCCTACTCGGACACCACCCTCTGTGGTTGACAGACCACTGGATGTTCAGCAACCCCATACTAGCAATTATAATCTTAGATCTAGACCTCTCGTTTCAACCGTGCACTCACCACATGTCCATTGGCTAGATGTTAACGAGGATATCTCTCAAGATGATAGTTTGTCACATGAAGTTTCATCTGTTCCGGACCTTCAGTCAGAGCCAGAGTTATATAGTGCTCTGGATGAGCTAGGTGTAGATATCCGCAGAATTTATAATTGAATGCACTCTGCAGTTATTCTGTTTGTTTTGAAAAAAAAAAAAGAAAAAAAATAAAACATTTGCAGTATTTCTACCACATGTGTCTTATTATTACCATTATATATAATGTATAGTTTTTCTCAAATTTATTTTGTTATAAATTAGATGCCATTGTTAAGTCTACTACCATTTGTATTTTTACAGTGCTTGTCATAGGAGTTATCATTGTTCTAGCAACCACGTTGAGGCCAGTGAATCCTGACTGCTATCACGCAGATGTTAGTCTTCTTGATCCAGGTCTTGTATATGCTTGTAAATATATTGCACATTATATATATTGTACATTGGTCTTGTAAATATATTGTATTATTTCAGAAAAAAAAGAGAGAAAAAAAAAAAAAAAAATCATTATCTATCTTGAAATTCAATTGTGGTTGTTAGGTCAGAACTTTGTTCCATTAATGTAATAATTGTTTAATTTTGTATGGTTTTCAAGCACATGCCCCCCTCCCCGCTCAGCTCGTTGTCGCCGTCTGGGGGCTTCGTGGGCGGCTGCCGGAGTGTGATGCTCCTTGGGACAGTCCTCTGTCCTTTTCTAGCCTTGTGCTCCTGCTGCCGTCCTCTCCAATTCTGCTGGGCATCTTTTCCTTTTCCTTCTGTTTCGTTTTTCTCCCCCCTCTTCTCCTATCTGCTTGCCGTTTCCTGCCGACCTTTTGCTCGTTCTGGTTCTTCCCTTGGACTTCTTCTACTTTGACGCCCGGGTGCTTGAGGAGGCATACTCTTGCACCCGTAGAACTGCAGTACCCGACGTCGAGAGCGAGGGGAACCTTTTATTGTCAATCCCCACTTCGTCACTGAACCCGATCTCGACGGACTGTCGGTTTCTTAAGGTGGCGTTTGTGGGGCGTATACTCACGACGCACCCCTAGGAGGCCCTGACAAGATCGGCGATAGCTTCTTGTTGGGTGTCCTGCCTCTAATTGTGGCTCCATGGTGGGTGTGGGGGCACATTCGTGAGTGAATTCGTAATTTCGTCAAGATGATAACCCCTGTTTCGGCTGCTTCTGGCTTACCTTTTCAGGCTCGTGGGGTGGGCGACCAAGCCCCCGAGTCGGTCCGTATTGGAAGACCGGGCTCTGTAGCCTCCGCTGCATTGGGCCCCGACCTTGCTCCTCCTTTGGCCTCTCTGACTCCTTCCCCTGGCTCCCCTCCCTCCTCTGTGGTTGGGTCGAGCCCCAAGCCCCCAGTGGTGACTACCTCGTCCCCTGGCGCGGCTCCTTCTCTAGTTGTAACTACTGCGCCTTTTATCCCCTCTCTCTCTGGGGGTTCTCACCGCCGTTCTCGTCACGGCCGCCCTCGCTCGATTCCTTCCAGTTCTGCTACCTATCAAGCCTTGTTTGGTCCCGCTTCGTGGGCCAAATATTTTGATCTCCTCCCTCTTGATTCTGCGCCTCCTGACGATTTCTCCCTTCATCGACATCTCATTGATTCCGTGGATGCCTCCATTACTTTTAACCCCACTCGTCTCGGTACGCATGTCGTTGCTGCTCCTTCTCAGGATGCTGCTTCCCGCTTGGCTGCCTTATCCTGCCTTGGCGAGACCCCCGTTCGGGTCTCGAAGAACGTTCAGTTGAATGCCAGTGTTGGCACTATTTTGCTCCCGCCCCATGTTGCGACCGGTGTTCGGGACCTACGCGACTGCCACGACGATATTCGACATATCCTCGCTGCCCAGGGCCATTCTATTCTCCAGGTGGACACGTTTACTCGTCCCCCTCGTGGTAGTCGCCGTCAACCCCTCCGGGTTGTGAAGATTACCTTTGATGGTAGGACCCTTCCACCCTCTGTCATTCTTGCTGGTGCCAGGTGCTCTGTCCAGGAGTACATTCCTTCTCCTCGGCTCTGCAACAAGTGCTGGAGGTTTGGGCATGGTGCCCTCCGCTGCTCCGGGACTGTCTCTCTCTGTCCTTTGTGTGGTGGCGAAGGTCACTCTAAGTCGGAGTGCGCTTCTCCCCAGGCTCGTTGCCTCAACTGCGGTGAGGCCCATCCTACCTTCTCCCGTGCGTGTGTCCATTACAAGCTTGAGGCAGCCGTCCTCAACTTGAAGCACCGGGAGCGTTTATCTTTTCCTGAGGCGAGGCGCCAGGTTCGCCGGCTCCCGCCTTATGCTAATATCTCTTATGCTCGCGTGTTGCGCTCTTCCTCTCCTCGTCCTTCCCGCCTTCCTCAGACTCACAACCGTTTCCAGGCCTTGGACCCTGATGCGCCCACTGCCCCCTCCTCTGTCCCTTTGGGTTCTCTCCCGAAGGATCCTCCTCCTGGTCCTCTGTCTGGGGTTCCCCTTCCTTCTACCCGGTCTGTCGTGTCTTCTGTGTCTCCTTCCTCGTCCCCCTCCGATCCTCCTTCCCATCCTCTTCCTCCATCTATCGGCTCTCCCCGCCGCCTGTCGGTGCGGGCGGATGTCCATCGCTCTCCTAACGGCCGTCGTGTGTGCTCTCGTTCGGCTTCTCCTGTTGAGACACTGGAATCCGTTGCCCGGTACGTAGTTGCTGGGACACCGGTCTCTTTAAGTCAGAAGCGTAAGCCTGGCTCCTCTCCTTCCTCTTCCCCGGCGGGTAAGAAGGCTTCGCTTTCTTCCTCAGCTCCTCCTTCTGGCTCTGTTGCTCCTTCCACTCCCGTTTCAGTGCTTGCGCCCCCTGTTCCCGCTATGGAGGTTTCTTTGGCCCCTGCTTCCCTTTCGGTTGCTGCTCTTGCTGGGGTGCGCTCCTCTCTTTCTACTCCCCCTCTTCCTGCTGCTGTCCTTGACTGCTCCTCTCCGTTGTCTCCTCCTCCTCCTCCTCCTCCTCCTCCTCCTCCTCCGGACCCTGCCCGCCCACCTCTGATCTGTTCTCCCGTTTCCTTCCCTCCGTCTTTGCTCAGTTTACCCATGCCCCCTAACCCTGACTTTGCTGACCCTGATCCCGACCCTGATATTCTTTAACGTGCTCTGTTGGTCTTTCGCCTTTGTTTCTTCCTTGTTCTCTGTTTTTGTCCTTTCTCTTCTCGTCGTTGTCCATTCTTCAATGGAACGTTCGAGGTTATTACGCCAATTTCCTCGAACTCCAACTTCTGGTTTCGCGGTTTTCGCCCCTTTGTGTCTGTCTCCAGGAGCCGATGCTTGGTGCTCGTCCTGGTCGTTTTCGTGGCTATTCCTTTCTCTCCCCCCCCCAGCCATTGCTGGGGCTTCTAATTCTTCTGCTCTCTTGATTCGGGCTGATGTTCCCTTTGTTCCTTTATTTTTTCCTTCGCCTCTCCATTGTTCTGCTGCTCGTATCTTTGTGGGGAAATGGTACACAGTTTGTTCCATTTATCTCCCCCCGAGTGTCCCGCTCTCTCTTCCTGATTTGAAACACCTCCTAGACTCCTTGCTGGAGCCTGTGCTCCTGCTGGGTGACTTCAATTGTCGTCATTCTCTTTGGGGTGACGTTCTGACGAATACCCGGGGTCGCCTCCTTGAGCCGTTTCTCCTCTCTTCTTCCCTGTCTCTTCTGAATTCTGGTGAGCCCACTCATTTGGACTCTCGAACTCGTACCCTTTCTTGTCTTGATCTTTCTCTCTGCTCTTCTTCTCTTTACTTAGATTTCACATGGCAGGTTCTTGATGACCTCCATGGAAGTGATCATTTCCCCATCCTTGTTTCCTTTTTCTCTTTTCGCCCTTCCCTCTCTTTCCCTAGGTGGCAGTTTGCTACGGCGGACTGGACCCTATTTTCCCTCAGTGCTACTCTCTCTGACCTCTCCCTTCTGCCCCTCTCTCGCGCTCTCCTCCTTTTTCATGACACTGTCTTCGACGCTGCCCTCCGCTCTATTCCTCGCTCTTCCTCTCGGGGTCCACGGAAGTGCGTTCCCTGGTGGAATGCGGACTGTGCTCGGGCTGTCCGCTGTAAGCGTGCAGCCTGGAAGAAGCACCGCCGTAGGCAGACGACCGATTCTTTTCTTTTCTTTCGGAAAGCGAGTGCGGTGGCCCGTAGGGCCATCCGTACGGCTAAACGTGAATGTTGGGCATCTTATGTCTCGACAATTACGTCCGAAACCCCTCTGGCCCAGATCTGGAAGCGTATCCGCAAGATAGCGGGTAAGTTCGTTCCCGATGTTTCACCGGTCCTTCACCTCCATGATACTCTTGTGGCGGACCCGTTGCAGGTCGCTTCCGAACTGGGTTCCCACTTTTCTTCTGTTAGCTCTGGTCTTCATCTTCCCCAATCTTTCCTTCTTCGTAAACCTGTCCTTGAGTCTCGTCCTTTAGATTTCTGCACTCATCTTCAGCTTCCCTATAATGATCCCTTCTCTCTCTCTGAACTTCGTTCTGCCCTGGCCCTCTGCGGTTCTACGGCGGCGGGCTCCGATGGTATTCATTATGAGATGCTTCGCCATCTCCCTCCGAGCACGTCTCAGTATTTACTGAGTCTGTATAATCGGATCTGGGAGTCGTCGTCAGTCCCTGAGGACTGGCTCGATGCCGTTGTCCTCCCTGTTCGCAAACCGGGGTCTCTGGGTACTTCCCCTAAGGACTTTCGCCCTATTGCTCTCACAAGTTGTGTCTGCAAACTCTTTGAACGTATGGTTAACGTTCGTCTGATGTGGTTCCTGGAACACCATCACCTCCTCTCCCCTTCTCAATTTGGTTTCCGCAAGTGCCGCAGCACGACAGATGTCCTGGTGAACTTGGAGGTCTATATACGTACTGCTTTTGCTGCGAAGACCTCCGTTGTTGCCGTCCTTTTTGACCTAGAAAAGGCTTACGACACCACTTGGCGTTATCATATCCTATCTCAACTTCATTCTTTTGGCCTTCGTGGTCATCTCCCTCTCTTTCTCCGCAGCTTCCTCTCTCGTCGTTCCTTTCGGGTGCGCCTTGGTACCGCTCTCTCTCCCTCTTTTCAGCAATACGAAGGTGTGCCCCAGGGTAGTGTTCTGAGCACTAGTCTTTTTCTGGTTGCCCTCAATGGTCTTCTTTCCTCTCTTCCTTCTGGTGTCTTCTCCGCTCTCTATGTCGATGATCTTACCCTTTGTTGTCAGGGTGATGATTCGCCTCTCCTTCAACGCCGGCTTCAACTTGCGATTGATGCCGTGTCGTCTTGGGCCACAGGTCATGGCTTCAAGTTCTCTACTTCTAAGACTTGTGCCATGACTTTTACGCGGAAACGGGTTGTTCTTCGTCCCTCTTTGTCACTTTATGGTCATCCCCTTGAATACAAAGATTCCGCGAAGCTTTTGGGGTTATTCCTTGACACTCGTTTGTCTTGGTCTCCCCATATCTCTTACCTCCGTGTTGAGTGCTCTAAGTCCCTTACCCTCCTTCGGGTCTTGTCCCATACTTCTTGGGGGGCAGATAGGCGCACTCTCCTTGCTTTACATTCCTCTCTCGTCCTGTCTAAGCTCGATTATGGTTGCCCTGCTTACTCGTCTGCTTCTCCTTCTACTCTTCGCCGTCTTGATGCTTTGCACCATGCTGGGTTGCGCCTCAGTTCTGGTGCCTTTCGTTCGACTCCCGTCCTTAGCTTGTATGTTGACACTGGCTTCCTGTCTCTCCAGGACCGCCGTGATCGCTACTGTCTTCGCTATCTTGCGCGGTCCTTGCAACATCCTTCCTCTCGTCTCTGTCGTGCTTTAACTTTTACCCCTCCTGCGGTTCCTGTTCCTCTTCACCACCTCCCTCTTTCTGTCCGGTTATCTCGCCTGCAGGATTCTCTTTCCGTTCGTATTTCTGATGTTTCTCCTCGTGTTGTTCCTTCTTTGCCCCCGTGGAGGGTCCCTCTTACGCGGTTTTGTACATCCTTGACTCGTATCACTAAAGCTTTTACCCCTCCTACAGTTCTAAAACGCCTTTTCCTCGAGCACTTTTCTTCTCACTCCCGCTCCGTTTCTGTCTTCACCGATGGGTCTAAGTCAGCGGACGGTGTTGGCTACTCTGTTGTTTTTCCTGATCGCACTTATATGTGTCGCTTGCCTCCGGAGACTAGCATCTTTACAGTGGAACTTTATGCTATTCTCTATGCTCTTCGTCTCCTGCTTTCTCGTTGTCAGTCTTCCTTTGTGGTTGTTGTTGACTCTCGTAGTGCCCTCATGGCTCTCGGGTGCTTTAATCCAGTTCATCCGGTAGTTGTCGAGATCCAGCATTGGCTGTTTCTCGTTCACAGTAAATTTAAGTCGGTTGAGTTTTGTTGGGTTCCCAGCCATATTGGCGTGTCTTTAAATGAGCGTGCGGATGCTGCCGCTAAGGAAGCTGTCCGCTCTTGTCCCATCTCTCGTAAAGGCATTCCGTATTCCGACTTTTACCCGGTTATCCATTCCTCAGTCCTTACCCGTTGGCAGGCTTCTTGGTTGTCTGTTACTGGTAACAAGCTACGTACTCTTAAATGTTGTGTTTCCTCGTGGCCGTCCTCCTTCCACCGTAACCGGCGGTGGGAAACAGCTCTAGCGAGGTTGCGTATTGGCCATACTCGCTTAACCCATGGTCACTTGATGGAGCGCCGCCCTGCTCCTTATTGTCCTAGTTGCATTGTCCCTCTTACGGTCGTGCATGTCCTTCTTGAATGTCCTGACTTCCAGGACGAGCGTGTGTCTTGCTTTCCGACCGCCCCTCGCGGTCACCTATCCCTCGATAGAATTCTTGGTGACTCGGATACTTTTGATATCGTTCGCCTTATGCGTTTTTGTTCTCGTATTGGCATCCTTGGTGATATTTAGCGCCCTCTGATTATTTTGCGTATTTGATGGTGCTACATAGCCTTCCCGGTTTGGTGCCTTCTTTTGATAATTACTTACTTACTCAAGCACATGCCATTGACACATGTTAATAATTTTGTTTAGGCAATACCTTGAGTTGTATTGTTCATATCTGATCAGTAGACATACACATGTTCTTAATACTCTGGTTTAATCAAAGCTTGTTACCATGATTTTCACCTATTATGATGAATTTTTTTTGGTGCATATATGCCGAGTTGTTAGTATTACGCACACCTGATCTTCTTTCAATGTTTTATTATGCAAATTTCACATGTAAGCCATTATTGAATGCCACCGAGGTCCTTTCAGTATCATTGTAACTATATAGCTAGCCAGAGCTTGTCGACAAGGGACGTCGACTTGGTAGCGTGTCCGAGCGGTGTTATACTCAAATTCTGTCAGTTGAAATGTAACCAATCACAGGCGAGTAGGCCTCTGACGTCATGCCAGACAGAGGAGCATCAGGCATGCTCCCAGCAGCCTCAGTTCTCCACACAGACTCAGAGTAGAAGGACCTCGGCTAGGCAGATATATACCTTGCTATCTCAGTCAATAAATATATACAGAAGCGACTACTGTGTCTACCTTCTACCCCGAACAAGGCAAACGAATAAATCTCTATATCTCCACAGACAATATGTGTATACAAAAAATATTGTATACCCACAAGTATTGTGAAATTAAACATATTAGAAACGTGCGCTTTCTCTTTTCTTTTTTTCCCATTTAACCAGGCTGAGCCACAGCAACGCGTGGCGGGTACAGCTAGTCTATATAAATAAAAATGGAAATGTTCGTTTGTTCAAAATGGCTAATCTCCAAAAGTTCTTCACCGATTGCTTTGAAATTTTCACACAATGTTCCATTTGCATACGGTCTGGTTTTTATATACATACTATACAGATATCTCGTCTGTGACGGTAAAAAACATGCTTTCTCTGAAAAACTGTGTTTTTCATATGAGGGAAATGTTCGAAACCTCTTTACTGATTGCTTTGAAATTTTGACACAACATTGCATTTGAATAGGCGAGTCTTTTTATATACCTACTATAAATATACCAACCCTGTGACAGGTAAAAACATGCATTTTTGAAAAACAGCGCCATCTGTTGCACATAATAGCAACATTCACGCTATACTAAATATGTCACGAATTCCATTTCAATGTTTCCGATTGCATTGATAAATTTTATTTTCATAGATTTTGATGTATTTTTTTTATTTTTTTTTTTTTGTGTTACATTGTGTTGGAATTGTGCTGTCTTGTTTACCATACCGTTCATTTCGTAAGTATAAGTATAGATCCCACACTTGTGACATGTAAAACTATACTTTTCTTAACAAACAGCGCCATCTGTTGCATGTAAGAGCAACACACATGCTATACTAAATATGTTACAATTCCATTTCAATGTTTCTGATTGCATTGATAAATTGAAATTTCATAGTTTGATTTATTTTCATTTTGATTTAATTATTTTTTGTGAATTGCGTTGGAATTGAACTGTGCTGTTTACCATACCGTTCATTTCATGAGTATAGTTAATTTTTTATTTTTTAATATTTTCATATAATTTTTTAACTGTTTTTCTTTTATTTCAGTGATGGGAACATCAGATCACATGATTTTTTTTTTTATTTTTTTTTTTGCCCCGAGGGGCGAGTTTATTGGGCAGCGCCACTCATCTTGTGAGTGAACATACCGCCATAGCAGAATGTACAACACTCCCCAATAGGAAGAAAACCCGCTGGGTTGTTCATCCTGTCACTTGTACCCAGACACAGCTGGGACTTGCTTAACTGTCTCAAGTGAACAGCTCCTCAAACAAGAAGATTAACATTTATCAACCCTTAAAAGCTTACGTTATCTTGCGGGTGCAAAATGGGGAAATCTTTTAAGAACAGTATCAATATTTGACAAATAGTGTTTTCCTAACTCAAACAATGTGGGGTTTATTATTCTACAGTTATTCCTAATGTCTCTCAGGTGTTCACATTCACGTAGATAGTGGTCAAGGCGGTGTCCATCACTCTCACCACAGATTCTGCAACTTCGCTGATCAACTATTGTTTCCATTCCAAATCTCCATGGATATTTGTATCCAAGACGGATTCTCGCTATTACTGATTCTCTCCCTCGTCGTCCTCCTCTTCGGCCATACTGATTGGGATTGCCAGCTGCAACCATGTTGTACCATCGTACAGATTCACTGGTTTGTGCTTCTATCCTCCTTTCCTCAGTTACCTTGTCACGGTGATGTTGCCTGATAATACCTCTAATTTGTAGTTGAGTCTTGGGTATGAAGTATTCAATATGGTCTCCTTCAGCGCCTTCAGCAGCCAGCACATCTGCTCGTTCATTTCCACATATTCCAACATGGGAGGGGATCCACAGAAACTTGACGACTCTTCCCTGATTGGTAAGTACTCTCACAGCTCTCTTGATTTCAGCGACTATTGCAAGATTTTCTGCCTGATTTTTACTTAGGCTTTGCAGTGCTGCTTTTGAATCGGTGCAAATCACTGCACCATTAGTGTTCCGTTCAAGAAACCTTAACGCCATAACAATGGCAGTTAGCTCTGCTTGCGTTGAAGAGGCATAGTTCTCAATACGTGCTTTTTCTTCATTTCTGCGTTGGAAGGTATTATCCTTGATTACCGTGTATGCTGCACCAGCCCTGCCATTGATAGGATTAGATGACCCGTCAGTGTAGATTTGATCTAGTTCATCTCCGGCTTCTTTATAAATTTCCTCGAGATACTTGTGCCTCATTTCTTGTGGTATCATGTTGGATTTTTTCATTGCCATTTCATTGATGATGATCTTGCATGAGTCATCCTCCCAGGGAGGTAACCTCTCTACAGGCAGGAGCAAACGGGCTTGCTCAAGCAGGTGAAGCTCTTCAAGGTAGCAGACTGCTCTGTGATGCCATTTTTTGCTTCTCCTGTTTCCCCCTGAAAGTTGCACAGAGCTCAGTTTTTTCTTGGCAATATCATTGTAATGGGGATCTCTGGCTATCCTAATTGCAAGCTTAGCATTCAGCTCCTGAATTCTGCTTTTAACACTGGAAAGGGACAACTCCTCTCGTAGATTAGACGTTTTGGCAGTTCTTGGAACTCCAAGAATGATTGTCATGGCTTCATTTTGAATGCTTTCAAGCCTTTTCATATCGCTTTGGGAGTAGGTGCACAGTACTGGTGCAGCATAGTCTATGACGGAGCGCACATAGGCTGTGTACATCATTTTGAGCACGGCAATAGAGGCTCCATGTCCATTCCAGGTCATAGCTTTCAGTGCCCTGAGTCGACTTTTGCATGTTCCTATGAGTTGATTGAGCTCCTCTTTCTTTCCCTTGTTAGAGCCGACAGTGACGCCAAGGTACCGATAGTGGTCAACCCATTCAAGTGTTACACCATTAATTTGCAGTTCTTCATTTGCTCTCCGCTTGTGATGGGAGTATGCCTTCGTCTTGTTTGTGGAGAGAGTGAAACCGAGATCAATACATTTCCTTCCGAGGAGTTCAATGGACTGTTCAATTTTTCCCAAGGTGGGAGCTTGTATTAGGACATCATCTGCATATCCCACTTGTTGTGTTCCTTCCGGAAAATCAATATTTGCAATGGCGTTCATAAGTACATTGAATAGTGTAGGGCTTAAGACTCCGCCTTGGGGGGTCCCGAGTTCCATATTCATTGTTCTGGAGACTGCTCCATTGAAGCAAACCTTGGCTTTCCTTCCTGTGAGGTAGTCTTCAACCCATTTCATGAGTCTCCCCTTGACACCCATGCATGCAAGCTCGTCCAGGATCCCAATCCCCTGTGCTTTGTCGAAGGCTCCTTTGATGTCAACAAATACAGAGTACCTAGCCGTGTCATTAGCCAAGTAATTAACTATACAATTTGCTGTGCTCCGTCCTTTAACAAATCCATTGTCCCCCTCCCCTAACCTGCCTATTTTGTGCAACAGTCGGTTTAGGATGATCCTTTCAAGCATCTTGCAAGTGCACGACACGAGGCTGATAGGTCTGTAATTACCAGGGTCATTTGGCTTCGGTATGGGAATAATTATTGCGTGTTTCCATTGTGTGGGCAACACTCCACTTAGGAATGACTTGTTAAACAGGTGGAGTAGTGGATTCCCAGACACTTCACACAGTGCATTGAGTCCCACTTGGGGACTGTAAGCTCCAAAAAACCCAGTATATAGGCAAGACAACAACATCTCTTTCTAGGCGTTTAACGATGCATAAGCAACAGGGCTCCATTAAGGAACATATAATATCTTCCCACAAACAAACCATCGCCAGAGAAATCCTAGTAAACAACACAGAAATCATCGATAGATACAGCGATAGCAGACGGCTTGACGTTTGCGAGGCACTGCACATTAAGAAGTCAACACCAGCAATCAACAGCCAATTAATGCACAACTATATTCTACCCACCTCAAGACTCCGCTCCAATATAGAAGCATCAAGAAATATGGACCAATAGGCTTTCTACAATCACTTCCATTTCAATACCCATTGTTTCTTGTTCTGTCTTGTGTTGATGAAATTAATACCCTATTAAATACCACCTCACCCCATCCACCTCACTCAAATGTAGATATAAACAAATCGGAGATATGTAAGTTCTATTCAGTTGTGTATGTGTAAAGTCTTTGAAAATGTAATAAGTTTTACGAAACGCGCTCAAGTGTCGCATCAGATTAGAAATAAAAATGAATTTTGGAGAATTGATTTTTGAATTACCTCCAACAGTGAAAAGAAATGTACGAAAGATACAGAAAATTCGTGTTAGAATTATTAATCTTTTTCGGTCATATTTAATAATATATATATATATATATATATATATATATATATATATATATATATATATATATATATATATATATATATATATGAATGAAAACTCACACCCCAGAAGTGACTCGAACCCATACTCCCAGGAGCAACGCAACTGGTAACTACAGGGCGCCTTAATCCACTTGACCATCACGGCCGTCAAAAGGAAGTGATAGCCGAGGCTATTTGAGTCACCTCCCCGACGGCAACTCGGATGGTAATCTTGGGCATAGCATTTCACCAAATCACCTCATTCTTTGGGGCACACGTGAGGAACACAAATGCGAACAAGCCTGAATGGTCCCCAGGACTATATGCGAATGAAAACTCACACCCCAGAAGTGACTCGAACTCATACTCCTAGGAGCAACGCAATTGGTAACTACAGGGCGCCTTAATCCACTTGACCATCACGGCCGTCAAAAGGAAGTGATAGCCGAGGCTATTTGAGCCACTTCCCCGACGGCAACTCGGATGGTAATCTTGGGCATAGCATTTCACCAAATCACCTCATTCTTTGGGGCACATGTGAGGAACACAAATGCGAACAAGCCTGAATGGTCCCCAGGACTATATGCGAATGCAAACTCACACCCCAGAAGTGACTCGAACCCATACTCCCAGGAGCAACGCAACTGGTAACTACAGGGCGCCTTAATCCACTTGACCATCACGGCCGTCAAAAGGAAGTGATAGCCGAGGCTATTTGAGCCACTTCCCCGACGGCAACTAAGTCACTTCTGGGGTGTGAGTTTTTGTGATGTGATGATTTCTGTGTTGTTTGCTAAGATTTCTCTGGTGATGGTTTGTTTGTGGGAAGAGATTATATGTTCCTTAACGGAGCCCTGTTGCTTATGCATCGTTAAACTCCTGGAAAGAGATGTTGTTGTCTTGCCTATATACTGTTTTTTTTGGAGCTTACAGTCCCCAAGAGGGCATTTGAAGGCATAGACGACGTTGGTCTCTTTTAAAGCGTTCTGCTTTGTGTCTGGAGAGTTTCTCATGAGTAGGCTGGCCGTTTTTCTGGTTTTATAGTAAATCGTCAGTTGTATCTTCTGATTTTTGTCTGTAGGGATAACGTTTCTACTGACAATATCTTCCAGGACCCTTTCCTCCGTTTTATGGGCTGTGGAAAAGAAGTTCCTGTAAAATAGTCTAATAGGGGGTATAGGTGTTGTGTTAGTTGTCTCTTCAGAGGTTGCATGGCGTTTCACTTTCCTTCTTATGATGTCTTCCACAAAACCATTGGAGAAGCCGTTGTTGACTAGGACCTGCCTTACCCTACAGAGTTCTTCGTCGACTTGCTTCCATTCTGAGCTGTGGCTGAGGGCACGGGCGACATAAGCGTTAACGACACTCCTCTTGTACCTGTCCGGGCAGTCACTGTTGGCATTCAGGCACATTCCTATGTTTGTTTCCTTAGTGTAGACTGCTGTGTGGAAAACTCCGCTCCTTTCCATGACTGTTACATCTAGAAAGGGCAGCTTCCCATCCTTTTCCATCTCGTAAGTGAAACGCAGCACGGAACTCTGCTCAAATGCCTCCTTCAGCTCCTGCAGATGTCTGACATCAGGTACCTGTGTAAAATTGTCGTCGACGTACCTGCAGTATATGGCCGGTTTAGAGTTCATATCGACTAAGACTTTTTGCTCAATGGTACCCATGTAGAAGTTCGCAAACAGGACACCTAGGGGAGAACCCATGGCGACCCCATCTACTTGCTTATACATGTGTCCATCCGGGCTCAAGAAGGGTGCCTCTTTAGTACAAGCTTGGAGTAGTTTCCTTAGACTGCTTTCTGTTATGTCAAGAGGAGTACAGGCCGGATCACGGTACACTCTCTCGGCTATCATCCCGATTGTATCATCCACAGGTACGTTGGTAAACAGAGATTCTACGTCCAACGAGGCTCTTATCCCTGTGGCCCATGTTCCCCGCAGCAAGTCAACAAATTCCTTTGGAGACTTCAGGCTGAAGGCGCAAGGGACATAAGGAGTCAGCAAGCCGTTGAGTCGTTTCGCCAGTCTGTACGTGGGTGTGGGTATCTGGCTGATGATTGGCCGAAGTGGGTTTCCAGGCTTGTGTGTCTTGACATTTCCATACGCATATCCAGGTTTATATTCCCCAATAATCTTTGGCAGGTGGAGTCCAGATTTCTTGGCATTCACAGTTTCGATCAATTTGTATATATCAATATTATATATATATATATATATATATATATATATATATATATATATATATATATATATATATATATATATATAATATATATATATATATATATATATATATTATATATATATATATATATATATATATATTATATATATATATATATATATATATATATATATATATATATATATATATATATATATATATAGCCCCTCTACCCATTCATACTATCGTGCTACAGTGGTGAGTCAAAACTGCTCTTTGGTGAACATGAAATCAAATCATATGAAGGTGTTCAGCAAGGTGATCCTCTTGCTCCCCTTCTTTTCTGCTTAGTCTTAAAAGAAATCACCGAAAGCTTGTCCAGCGAGTTCAACATCTGGTTTTTGGATGATGGCACTATAGCTGGCACCGTAGACCATCTCTTGGCAGATATCAGGAAAATAAGGGAGCAAGAAGTAAGCCTGGGTCTCGTCCTGAACCCTTCCAAGCGTGAAGTAGTCTCTTCCAACCCAGACATCGTAGCTAGAATTAGGTCTGCCTTGCCTGGAGCCCATGTCATTAGGGCCGAGAACAGCACCCTCCTTGGAGCCCCCCTCGGGTCTAACGCCCCTGAGGAGATCCTTGACAAGAAAATCGCAGACCTTAGGAGGATGGAAGACAGAATAGGTGACATCGATGCCCATGATACTTTTTATCTCCTCACCAAATGCCTAATCCTTCCGAGGCTAACCTACTTTCTGAGGTGCGCCCCATCTTACGACAGCCGAAAGCTTGAAGAGTATGACCTCTTACTGAAGACCATGCTGGAAAAAGTTGTTAACCTCTCCCTCAACGAATGCCACTGAAAACAAGCCACTCTTCCTGTTAGGCTCGGTGGCTTGGGTGTCTGCACCACCACCCAAATTGCTGTCCCAGCCTTCCTGTCTTCCTCCTCAGCATCAGATGACCTGGTTAAGGAAATTCTACCTGACACCCTGAGTGATGTAGCGGGGATACAGGACCCCCACTACACGGAATGCGACACGAAATTGGGTGCCATGGCAGACCCAGCACTCAGACCAGCCATGCCGAAAGCCAAGAAACAATCCAGTTGGGACAGCCCCATTGTAGACAAAGAAGCCACAGCTTTGCTGGAGGCAGCAACAACCCCCAGTGATCATGCACGCCTCACAGCTGTGCAGGCTCCCCATGCAGAGGACTTCCTTTTGGCAGTCCCTATGTCTGCGACAGGCACACGTCTTAATCCACAGGAGCTTCGTATTGCAGTCGCTCTAAGTCTTGCTGCCCCTATCCACACTGTTCATAGGTGTATTTGCGGCGAGGCAGATGCTGACGAATATGGATTGCATGGCCTGCACTGTGGAAAATCTGGTGGTTGGCACACTAGACACGACGAAGTCAATGACATCATTAAAAGAAGCCTTGCCTCTGCTCAGTGTCCAGCGGAGAGAGAGCCCCGCAACCTACTAAACCGTGACTCTGTTAGTTTTGCCGGCCGACCAGACGGAATCACACTGCGTCCGTGGAAGGGTGGCAGACAGTTGGCATGGGACTATACTTGTGTATCCACCCTGGCAACCACATACATCAATCTCTCTGCCGGCACAGCAGGAGCCGCGGCAACACACAGAGAAAGAGACAAGTCAGCCAAGTACAGGCAATTAGATCATCGGTACAACTTCGTTCCAATAGGGTCTGAGACTCTAGGCCCATGGGAAGAGAGTGCAAGAAAGTTTCATATATATGCGAACAAGCCTGAATGATCCCCAGGATTATATGCAACTGAAAACTCACACCCCAAAAGTGACTCGAACCAATTCTGCCAGGAGCAACGCAACTGGTATGTACAGGATGCCTTAATCCGCTTGACCATCACAACCGGACATATGGAAGTGATAGCCGAAGCTATTTGAACCACTTCCCCGCCGGCACTCGGATGGTAATCCTGGGCATAGCATTTTATCAAATCACCTCATTCTTTGGGGCACACGTGAGGACCACAAATGCGAACTAGCCTGAATGGTCCCCAGGACTATATGCAACTGAAAACTCACACCCCAGAAGTGACTCGAACCCATACTGCCAGGAGCAACGCAACTGGTATGTACAGGACGCCTTAATCCGGTCGTCCGGTCATGATGGTCAAGCGGATTAAGGCGTCCTGTCCTGTACATACCAGTTGCGTTGCTCCTGGCAGTATGGGTTTGAGTCACTTCTGGGGTGTGAGTTTTCAGTTGCATATAATCCTGGGGATCATTCAGGCTTGTTCGCATATTATATATATATATATATATATATATATATATATATATATATATATATATATATATATATATATATACATATATATATATATATATATATATATATATATATATATATATATATATATATATATATATATATATAACTGAAAACTCACACCCCAGAAGTGACTCGAACCCATACTCCCAGGAGCAAACGCAACTGGTATGTACAAGACGCCTTAATCCACTTGACCATCATGACCGGACAAAATGAGGTGATAGCCGAGGCTATTTGAACCACCCCACCGCCGGCACTCGGATAGTAATCTTGGGCATAGCATTTTACCAAATCACCTCATTTTTTGGGGCACACGTGAGGAACACAAATGCGCATTTGTGTTCCTCACGTGTGCCCCAAAAAATGAGGTGATTTGGTAAAATGCTATGCCCAAGATTACTATCCGAGTGCCGGCGGTGGGGTGGTTCAAATAGCCTCGGCTATCACCTCATTTTGTCCGGTCGTGATGGTCAAGTGGATTAAGGCGTCTTGTACATACCAGTTGCGTTTGCTCCTGGGAGTATGGGTTCGAGTCACTTCTGGGGTGTGAGTTTTCAGTTGCATATTGTCCTGGGGACCATTCAGGCTTGTTCGCATATATATATATATATATATATATATATATATATATTATTAAATATGACCGAAAAAGTAAGATTAATAATTCTAACACGAATTTTCTCAATCTTTCGTACATTACGCTTCACTGTTGGAGGTAAATCAAAAATCACTTCTCCAAAATTCATTTTTATTTCTAGTCTGACGCGACACGGGCGCGTTTCGTAAAACTTATTACATTTTCAAAGACTTCACAAATACACAACTGATTAGAACTTACGTATCTCTGCTATTATATCTACATTTGAGTGAGGTGGGAGGGATGATGTGGCATATAGTGATGTGGCATTAACACAAGACAGAACATGAGGGGATATTAATAGGGTATTAAAAGTATCAACACAAGACAGAACAGAAACAATGGGTATTGAATAGAAGTGTTTGTAGAAAGCCTATTGGTCCATATTTCTTGATGCTTCTATATTGGAGCGGAGTCTTGAGGTGGGTAGAATATAGTTGTGCAATAATTGGCTGTTGATTGCTGGTGTTGACTTCTTGATGTGTAGTGCCTCGCAAACGTCAAGCCGCCTGCTATCGCTGTATCTATCGATGATTTCTGTGTTGTTTACTAGGATTTCTCTGGCGATGGTTTGGTTATGGGAAGAGATTATATGTTCCTTAATGGAGCCCTGTTGCTTATGCATCGTTAAACGCCTAGAAAGAGATGTTGTTGTCTTGCCTATATACTGGGTTTTTTGGAGCTTACAGTCCCCAAGTGGGCATTTGAAGGCATAGACGACGTTAGTCTCTTTTAAAGCGTTCTGTTTTGTGTCTGGAGAGTTTCTCATGAGTAGGCTGGCCGTTTTTCTGGTTTTATAGTAAATCGTCAGTTGTATCCTCTGATTTTTGTCTGTAGGGATAACGTTCCTATTAACAATATCTTTCAGGACCCTTTCCTCCGTTTTATGAGCTGTGGAAAAGAAGTTCCTGTAAAATAGTCTAATATGGGGTATTGGTGTTGTGTTTGTTGTCTCTTCAGATGTTGTATGGCGTTTCACTTTCCCTCTTATGATGTCTTCGACGAAACCATTGGAGAAGCCGTTGTTGACTAGGACCTGCCTTACCCTACAGAGTTCTTCATCGACTTGCTTCCATTCAGAGCTGTGGCTGAGAGCACGGTCGACATATGCGTTAACAACACTCCTCTTGTACCTGTCTGGGCAGTCGCTGTTGGCATTTAGGCACATTCCTATGTTCGTTTCCTTAGTGTAGACTACAGTGTGGAAACCTCCGCTCTTTTCCATGACTGTTACATCTAGAAAGGGCAGCTTCCCATCCTTTTCCATCTCGTAAGTGAAACGCAGCACGGAACTCTGCTCAAATGCCTCCTTCAGCTCCTGCAGATGTCTGACATCAGGTACCTGTGTAAAAATGTCGTCAACATACCTGCAGTATATGGCCGGTTTCAAGTTCATGTCGACTAAGACTTTTTGCTCTATGGTACCCATGTAGAAGTTTGCAAACAGGACACCTAGGGGAGAACCCATGGCGACCCCATCTACTTGCTTATACATGTGCCCATCTGGGCTCAAGAAGGGTGCCTCTATAGTACAAGCTTGGAGTAGTTTCCTCAGAATATTTTCTGGTATGTCAAGAGGAGTACAGGCTGGATCACGATATGCTCTGTCGGCTATCATCCCGATTGTCTCGTCCACAGGTACGTTGGTAAACAGCGATTCTACGTCCAACGAGGCTCTTATCCCTATGGCCCGTGTGCCCCGCAGTAAGTCAACAAATTCCTTTGGAGACTTCAGGCTGAAGGCGCAAGGAACATAAGGAGTCAGCAGGCCGTTGAGTCGCTTCGCCAGTCTGTACGTGGGTGTGGGTATCTGGCTAATGATTGGCCGAAGTGGGTTTCCAGGCTTGTGTGTCTTGACATTTCCATACGCATATCCAGGTTTATATTCCCCAATGATCTTTGGCAGGTGGAGTCCGGATTTCTTGGCGTTCACAGTTTCGATCAGTTTGTTGACCTTTGCTTTCAGTTCGGCTGTAGTGTCCTTCGTTACCCTTTGGAACTTAGTTTGGTCAGAGAGACCAAATAGAACTATATTCTACCCACCTCAAGACTCCGCTCCAATATAGAAGCATCAAGAAATATGGACCAATAGGCTTTCTACAATCACTTCCATTTCAATACCCATTGTTTCTTGTTCTGTCTAGTGTTGATGAAATTAATACCCTATTAAATACCACCTCACCCCATCCACCTCACTCAAATGTAGATATAAACAAATCGGAGATATGTAAGTTCTATTCAGTTGTGTATATGTAAAGTCTTTAAAAATGTAATAAGTTTTACGAAACGCGCTCAAGTGTCGCGTCAGACTAGAAATAAAAATGAATTTTGGAGAATTGATTTTTTAATTATCTCCAACAGTGAAAAGAAATGTACGAAAGATTGAGAAAATTCGTGTTAGAATTATTAATCTTACTTTTTCGGTCATATTTAATAATATATGTCTACAGGAAAGACTGCTACCAAAATATACTAATATATATATATATATATATATATATATATATATATATATATATATATATACATATATATATATATATATATATATATATATATATATATATATATATATATATATATATATATATATATATATATATATATACATGCGAACAAGCCTGAACGGTCTCCAGGCATATATGCCACTGAAAACTCACACCCCAGAAGTGACTCGAACCCATACTGCCAGAAGCAATGAAACTGATGTACAGGATCTCTTAACCACTCGACCAACACGACCGAACAAAAGAGGAAGGTAGCCGAGGCTATTTCCATCCACCCACTGGCACTTCTATATTGGTGCGAAGTCTTAAAGTGGGTAGAATATAGTTGTGCATTAATTGGCTGTTGATTGCTGGTGTTGACTTCTTAATCAGCAGCCAATTAATTCACAACTATATTCTACCCACTTCAAAACTCCGCACCAATATAGAAGCATCAAGAAATATGGGCCAATAGGCCCTTTGCAGTTACTTCCATTCTTCCCTTTAATTTACCCAATTTATACCCATTGTTTCGTGTTCTGTCTTGTGTTGAAAGTTTTGTTCACCTCATCCAAACCTGTTGTAACATATCACCTCACCCAAAATGCGGGCATATAAGATGAAAGCTGTTTAAATCATAGCATAGTAGAACTCTGTTTAGTGTTTGCAGGTTATAGTTGTGTGTGTGTAAACTAAAGTCTTTGAAAATGTAATAAGTTATTACGAAACGCGTTCAACTGTCGCGTCAAACTAGAAATAAAAATGAATTTTGGAGAATTGATTTTTCAATTACCATCAACAGTGAAAAGAAACATAAGAAATATAACTTTCGGAGATTACAGCGTGTGTTGCCCTGAGGGGCGAGTTTATTTTGCAGCGCCACTCATTCTGTGAGTGGACACACCGCCATAGCAGCATGTACAATACTCCCCCTATATGAAGAAAACCTGCTAGGTTGTTCATCCTATCACTTGTACCCCAGACACAGCTGGGACTTGCTTAACTGTCTCAAGTGAACAGCTCCTCAAACAAGAAGATTAACATCTGTCAACCCTTAAAATGTTACGTTATCTTGCGGGTGCAAAATGGCAGAAACTTTTAAGAACATTATTAATATTGGAAAAATAGTGTTTTCCTAACTTAAACAATGTGGGTTTTATTATTCTGCACATATTTCTAATGTCTCTCAGGTGTTCACATTCTCTCAGATAGTGGTCAATGCGGTGTCCGTCACTCTCATCACAGATTTTGCTACTTTGCTGCTCCACTGTTGTTTCCATTATGAATCTCCATGGATATTTGTATCCAAGACAAATTCTCACTAATATTGATTCTCCTGTGGCCACCTCCTCTTCATTCATAATGATTGGGGTTGCCAGCAGCAATTACTGCTGGCCATTCCATCGTTGTACCATCGTACAGATTCGCTGATTTGTGCTTCTATCTTCCTTACCTCAGTTACCTTGTCATGGTGATGTTGCCTGACAATACCTATAATTTGTAGCAGTCTTGCGTATGAAGTATTCAATATGGTCTCCTTCAGCATCCAACACATCTGCTCGTTCATTACCACATATTCCAACATGGGAGGGGATCCACAGAAACTTGAAGACTCTTCCCTGGTTGGTTAGTACCCTCACAGCTCTCTTGATTTCAGCAAATATCGCAAGATTTTCTGCCCGATATTTACTTAGGCTTTGTAGCACTGCTTTTGAATCAGTTCAGCTCACTGCACCATTAGTGTTTCGTTCAAAGAATCTTATCGCCATAACAATGGCAGTTAGCTTTGCTTGCGTTGAAGAGGCATAGTTCTAATACGTTTTTTTTCTTCATTTTTGCATTGAAAGGCATTGTTCCTTTGGCATTACAGACATTACAGGAGAGGCCTTATAGTGTATTCTGCACCAGCCCTGCCATTAGATGACCTGTCAGTGTAGATTTGACCAAGTTCATCTCCGGCTCCTTTATAAATTTCCTCGAGATTCTCGTGCATCATTTCTTATGTTATTATGTTGGATTTTTTCGTTGCCATTTCATTGATGATAATCCTGCATGGGTCATTCTCCCAGGGAGGTAACCTCTCAGCAGGCATCAGCTCACGGGCTTGCCCAAGCAGGTGAAGTTCTTCCAGGGAGTAGACTGATCTGTGATGCCAATTATTGGGCTCCTCCACCACTTGAACACCACACTTCGGCTCCACCACCGGGGAGCACTTGAGCACCACCACTGGGGGGCACTTGAACTCCACCACCGGCGTCTGGTCGGCGTCGACCAGATAAAGGTGGCCGCGATATAGGCCGACTTGAGTGAGGGTATAATCTGGCTCTGATAACAAGAGTACATTACTTGGTGTCCTGTTTCTATGTCAGTGCCGCCAAGTTTATCTTGAAGGGACCTTGGTCAGTGCCGTGAGAGGCTATATAAGGCCCCCCACGCCCCGGGAGTGCCCACTCCTGCCCCAGTGCCGCTGGAGGACAGGCCCCGTCCTCGTGGACAGTACAGTGACAGGAGTTACACTCTGCAAGTGACAGTTGGCAGTGTTAGGTAGTGAGCCCATCACATCCACTTGGATATACTTCGCTACTGTGAGTGACTCAACACACACTTAAGTGTGTGTTGAGAGCAGGACCAGTCCATTGTAGTGGAGGGGAGGACACGACGCCTGTGTTGAGTGCAGGACCAGTCCATTATAGAGGAGGGGAGGACACGACGCCTGTGTTGAGTGCTGGACCAGTCCATTATAGAGGAGGGGAGGACACGACGCATGTGTTGAGAACAGGACCAGTCCATTATAGAGGAGGGGAGGACACGACGCCAGGATGAAGGTGGTGTTGGTGGTCCTCATGCTGGTCGCCATCACCCATGCAGGTCAGTTCTCACGCCCCATGACCACACCACAAGCCACGCCCCTTACCCCATGCCCACACCACAAGCCACGCCCCATGCCCACACCACAAGCCACGCCCCTTACCCCATGCCCACACCACAAGCCACGCCCCATGCCCACACCACAAGCCACGCCCCTTACCCCATGACCACACTACAAGCCACGCCCCTTACCCCATGCCCCCACCACAAGCCACGCCCCTTACCCCATGCCCACACCACAAGCCACGCCCCTTACCCCATGACCACACCACAAGCCACGCCCCTTACCCCATGACCACACCACAAGCCACGCCCCCTACCCCATGACCACACCACAAGCCACGCCCCTTACCCCATGACCACACCACAAGCCACGCCCCTTACCCCATGACCACACCACAAGCCACGCCCCTTACCCCATGCCCACACCACAAGCCACGCCCCTTACCCCATGCCCCCACCACAAGCCACGTCCCTTACCCCATGCACACACCACAAGCCACGCCCCTTACCCCATGCCCCCACCACAAGCCATGCCCCATGCCCACACCACAAGCCACGCCCCTTACCCCATGACCACACCACAAGCCACGCCCCTTACCCCATGCCCACACCACAAGCCACGCCTCTTACCCCATGACTACACCACAAGCCACGCCCCTTACCCCATGACCACACCACAAGCCACGCCCCTTACCCCATGACCACACCACAAGCCACGCCCCTTACCCCATGACCACACCACAAGCCACGCCTCTTACCCCATGCACACACCACAAGCCACGCCCCTTACCCCATGCCCACGCCACAAGCCACGCCTCTTACCCCATGCCCACACCACAAGCCACGCCCCTTACCGCATGCCCACACCACAAGCCACGCCCCATGCCCACACCACAAGCCACGCCCCATGCCCACACCACAAGCCACGCCCCTTACCCCATGACCACACCACAAGCCACGCCCCTTACCCCATGACCACACCACAAGCCACGCCCCTTACCCCATGCCCACACCACAAGCCACGCCCCTTACCCCATGACCACACCACAAGCCACGCCTCTTTCCCCATGACTACACCACAAGCCACGCCCCTTACCCCATGACCACACCACAAGCCACGCCCCTTACCCCATGACCACACCACAAGCCACGCCCCTTACCCCATGCCCACACCACAAGCCACGCCCCTTACCCCATGACCACACCACAAGCCACGCCTCTTACCCCATGACTACACCACAAGCCACGCCCCTTACCCCATGACCACACCACTAGCCACGCCCCTTACCCCATGCCCACACCACAAGCCACGCCCCTTACCCCATGCCCACACCAGAAGCCACGCCCCTTACCCCATGCCCACACCACAAGCCACGCCTCTTACCCCATGCACACACCACAAGCCACGCCTCTTACCCCATGCACACACCACAAGCCACGCCCCTTACCCCATGCCCACACCACAAGCCACGCCCCTTACCCCATGCCCACACCACAAGCCACGCCTCTTACCCCATGCACACGCCACAAGCCACGCCCCTTACCCCATGCCCACACCACAAGCCACGCCCCTTACCCCATGCCCACACCACAAGCCACGCCTCTTACCCCATGCACACACCACAAGCCACGCCCCTTACCCCTTGCCCACACCACAAGCCACGCCTCTTATCCGTGCACACACCACAAGCCACGCCCCTTACCCCATGCACACACCACAAGCCACGCCCCTTACCCCATGCCCACACCACAAGCCACGCCTCTTATCCGTGCACACACCACAAGCCACGCCCCTTACCCCATGCCAATACAACAAGCCACGTCTCTGACTCCATGCCCACGTCTGAAGCAATCTCAAACGTCACATTCACAAACCTCATTTAACGACCCAGGCCTTATACCAACATCTTAAGCCAAGCATATACCCCATGCACACTTTTCAAGCCACGCCTATTTACATATGCCCACATTTCTCAGTTCACGCCCATGCCCATATATCTCAGCTGGTAGACACAAAACCATGACTATATCTCCTAGTATGCCCATGTCTGTCGAATACATAAACACCAGAACCCAGAATCTTACCACAGTCGCGCCATACTCCTACTGATTCATTGTTGACTCATCCGAACTCCTCCACTGGAACTGATAAGCTGAGACAGTATAGCATAGATTATGTTGATATTTTGCGCATTAACGTTCACGTCAATTACTATAAATGTGTGTAGCTCAACATTCAAAATTTTGTTGACTAAACGGTGATTCTACGTCATCATTAGGCTATAAGATATCACTTATGTTCTGTCGACTGCAAGATTTACTTGCAGTCGTGCCTCATGCATCAACGTGCCTCATCCATCAGCTCACAGAACACAATCTTGTTAAGCATTAAACAACAAAGCTTTGTCAAGAAAATATTAAATATTGAATGGGTTGAGTAAATATTCAACCCATTCCCCTGTTTAGATAGTAAGTTTTTGTAAATATGTGCACCATAGTACAAAGATTTCCGTTCTAAGCAATTAGATTGTAGAACTTCGTACTATTCACTTTATAGTCGGAAAAAATGAAGCTATAAAAATTAATTAAATACTCCTAGACCTGATATAGCACACATCTAATATGTTATATGTATTATATGAGGCCTAATATGTACTATATTGGGCCTCAGATATCGTGAATTGGGCCTAGGAAGAACTTATGTTAGATAAGTTTTGTTTATCTTTGCAACATAAGTAGAAAATAGTTTTTTGGTTAGTCGAACGGAATATTGCCGATTTCTATCTTCTAATTTCGTTGTACGTCGGTATATATACTATGGCCCTCATCGTTACTATATGTATTTCTGAAAAAGGAAGATAAAACAGGGTATTAAAGTCACGTACATGCAATACCTACAGAAGGCAAATTTGGAATACTTGGCTAAGATCAAGCAGCCTAACCTCACACCTCTGCAAGCTCGTGAAGAGAGTCCTGTGCGGTGAAATCCTCCATGACCTCACAGCCCACAATCTTGTTAAGCATTAACAACAAGGTTTTGTCAAGAGCAACTCCTGCCTGATGAACCTGCCCACGTTTGTGGAAACAATAACCGGCTAAACAGTCAAAGAAATTACAGTTTATGTAAATCAACTAATTTACACGAACTGTAAATATATACATTTCATTTTAATTTAAATAATAAATTGAACTTTGCATTTAATTTCCAGATGATAAATTAATTGTAAAATACCGTATCAAAGGCTTTAATGAGGTACCTCACAAAAGACTGGCTGAGAAACTACACGTACGTGCAGTCAATAGTAAAATACTGAAATGGTTCTAACTGGTTAAAACACTGTTATAATTGGGGGTTTTGAAAATAGGAGAACGAACTTAACTGGAAATACCAATTAGAGAGTTAGGCTAGGTCCGATCCCCTAGGGATTAGTTCCCACACTCAATATAAGAGTACTGCTGCCTAGGAAGAATGATTGCCTAACTCTAGTCAAACGTAAGGGTGGTGGGAGTAAACTTCAGTTAAAAACTTAAAAATTTATCACTGAAAACCCAGAAATAACATCACAATGGTCTACCACATTATACTTTACGTTAAATCTCAGGCTCCTCATAGGCAGGCGAGATGTACTAGTAGTAGAGCCTACAATCTCTTAAGGGACAGTCCAAACTTAACCTAAAACATAGTAATCCACGTGTTCCAGCTGCCAGTACCTGGGTTCCAGCTTACAAGATCCCCAGGTGATAGCCAGGGTAACGCAAACTATACTATAAAGAGAAGGGTGGCACTAATATATATCAACCCGTTCTCGCACTTTCTTATAGTCAATATTGACTTATTAAATACGTGCATATGTGACATACTAATTTATTGTGAATATTTTAGTTTACCTTGAAAAGCTTCATAGAAAGCACCGACCTTACCGAACCTTCTTAGTATGTTAAGAAAACCATCTTATTGCTTCGTAATTACAATTATTACTTAACCTATACCTATAACTGGTTAAGTAATAATTGTAATTACGAAGCAATAAGATGCTTATCTTAACATACTAAGAAGGTTCGGTAAGGTCGGTGTTTTCTATGAAGCTTTTCAAGGTAAACTAAAATATTCACAATAAATTAGTATGTCACATATGCACTTATTTAATAAGTCGATATTGACTTAAAGAAAGTGCGAGAACGGGTTGTATATATTGCTACTTATCTGAATTAAGTGTGCAGAGTTAGAGTAGAAAGTGGAGAACACCACAGCGCCACACCCAGCTCCACCACGCCCCAGCCAGACAAGAGGGCGAGGAACCTGCGTCCATGTGCTCTTGGTGTTGGCTCAGTAAAACTGATCAACAGGTAAACACTGTCACACGTCACTCACCTTTGCCTTGTGATACGTGAGGTTACAGTTAAACAGCGGGGATCATGCTACTGATCCCGAAACCTCACGCCTTGGGGTTACAAGGGAGAGAGGATAAAGCCCAGCACACACTGCTTGAACTCAATCCTGCAGTGTGTGACTCCCCCATCAGGCCTGCCTACCTGTGCTTGCAAACTTTTGCCGGACTCCCGGCCGTATCCTTAATTTCACCTCTTCCTTTCTGGTCGCCAGCTAGGTAATCTTCTCTGTGTCCCAGCAACGCTATTTGGGTCGAATATAATATCGTATCTACAGTCCAGGACCTTTCTATGTAAGGCCAGTGTTGCCAACCCAGGATCTCTATACAATGAAAGTACCAGTGTAGTATAAGAGTATATCATTTACTCACAATGCTCAATGAGATGGAGGCGACACCAAGAGCAATGATAAAACAATAAAGTTTACTCAAAAGTAAACTACAGACACATAAGATATCAATGGAAATGATAATGGTGAGAGCAGCGCTCCTCTGGTGGCTACCGGCAACTCGCATCAGCTGATCGAGTTTATATGGACCACAGGCTTCTCACTGGGGGCGACTCGTCAGCGTAGGTCCACAGTCCTCCACAGGTCGGCCACTCGCTGTCTCCACCAGGCAGTAGATAACATACACGTGGTGTCCCACAGTCTAATCTACTCCTATGATTCCTAGAACACTCTAGCAAATGCCAAAATATAACAGTAGGCCTATCATGCCTAACAACAAGGGAAAAATGATCTACCTTATCAAGTTCTGCCCTCAGGACGCCTGGACTCTGATGGTCGCCGGGGTTCCTCGGTCCTTCACGTCGTTTCTTGGCGTTCCAGATGAGTCACATTCAATAGGCGTCGTGAAGACCCGCGTTATCTCCGTACTCACTCCCGTAGTGTAGTTCCTGGGCGCTGGCTCGTCCAGTCATCACTGCACACGTCGTTTCCCTCAAGCGCATTTTCACAGAGACCACTCACTCATGGATCAGGATTCGTCTTCTCCCTTCTGAGTTCCCAGTTCTCATAACATTCAGGGCCTTTCACATTAAGATATAACCTAATGATGCCTACATCCCCAATGTAAACTATTAGGTACACAGATCTCCATATGGTCCTGGCTCCTATATGCAACAATAGGAGCCAGGATCGTAACAAGTACACATACAAAACGTACTAAATTATCTAGAACCAGACTAAGAAATATACCAGCTAAGAACCACAAGCTTCAATTTTAGAACCAACTTTTTAAAATATTATATCACTGTAGTGAATTGCATCATAATTCACATCATCAGACCTGCAGATGACATAACGAGCTATTGCCAAGTGGGAAGCGAAAACGATGTTGTGGCCTTGGAAAAGTATCTTCAAGAGCACCGTAAATGGTCAGAAGTCGTGTAGATACTCTGTAATATGTAAAACTACAAAGCCTTATATGTAGAGCATAGCAATGTACGCAACAGCGACTAAGTGAAGAACACGACTTCGCAGCTAATTGAAAAAAATAGTAGTAAAGATTCTTATGAACACCACGTAGCCTGGTGAAGCGAATCTACCAGGTGAGAGTTATTCTACACACCTGATTAGTAATTAAGAGGTCAGAGGAAGGAAATATATTGAGTAAACGTCAGTGAGTGACTTAAAAGAGTACAAGTAGAGGATGAGCATCTTATAAATGTTAGGGGGAATAGGATGTCGACATTTTGTGACGTGACATGACGCTGGCGGACTTGTAATGCGTCACTTGGGTTGCCACAGTCGTCAGGAATGGACGTGCGTCACTGTGTCCTGGGAAGATAGAAGAATACGGTTCTGGTTAAAGTGTTTGAGTGAAGGCTACAGTGTACAACTGGTGAGGAAGCTGCCGAGGACACGACGTACATCATTTCTCAGAGATTATGAAAATATTAGAGACAGCCTGAAACCAAATGGTGATCGTACCTGTGTGAAACTCTAATGTGTTATATCCTCGAATGGAGGAGAGTAAGCAGGTATTTCAGTGTGGATCCTGCCAGGCGACTTTGTGTACTCAAGTCAGGAGAAGAGTAGCTGTGAGAGGCAGCGCAGAAGTGATTTTGCTGGATGTCCGAGTGATGCCATCTTGGAGCGCCGGAGTGTGCGCCTCCACGTCCCAAATTGTGCGGTTTGTATGGAAGAAGTTAATGAAAGAACTTCGCATCTGAAAAAAAGTATATGGTGAACTCCAAGTGGGAGCTGAACTGCAAGTGTAGAGCAGAACTTCAAAGGAGGAGTGGAACTCCATGGATATAGTGGACCTTCTAGTGTAGGGGAGCCATATGTTTCTTTTGTGAAGCCGTTTGGAGGAGCTTCACTAACATTCGAGTGGGACTGCATGTGCAACGGTTAGGAAGAACTGCAGGAGTACCAACCTGATTTTGAGGACACAGATAGATGTTCTTAGTAGTGGGCCTCGAGGAATATAACAGAGAATCATATGAACACATTGATGTATGAGGGAGTGGTTGATTGCATATTGGCATGAAAGGCGCAGTGTAAGGTGAGAGATTGATTTGTTTTTATTGTTGGAGATATTTATATAGTTGTGCCAGGTATTTCAGCCCCAAGCAGTGAGGGGCAGTAGGCTGTGAGCTGAAGATTGAGTAGCAGCCTAATACGGTTTATGAGATGAAGGTCTGAGATGACATTGGAGTATTATCTGTTGGTAGCAGTCTAGGGTGCTGGGACTGTAATATTACTTATATATATTCTTTTGTCTGTCTCCATGTAATAAATGTTTGTATGTTAACAGCTGATTTTTGCCCTTGTCCTGGTGAGGCTTCCTGGATGGAGAGGAGAGAGAGAGAAAGAGAGTCATGGTTGCAATTTGGGTGACAGTGGTCAGTAACTCATAAAGGGAGGATTTAGGAGATCATTCCATAACACGGAGAGTGTGGGGGAGTCACGGCGACTCAAGTGGGTGTGTACTCATGACAATTAGGCCAGTTTGTAGCCGCACCCCCTGAATAAAGGTGATGCTGAACCCCACTCCGAGAAGAAAACGATTACAGGGTGATCTCCCAACAAATTGCAAGCACTCCATTGTTCATTGCTGGTCGACTGACAGCAGCAGAAGTGGTCTGTCATAGTTTTATCACGAAGTGGTTGGGGTCTCTGTTCGTCAGAAAGCAAGTATCAGTTTAGTTCAATAACCAGTTTATAAATCCCCAACCCCCCATTAGAATTGGAGACCTGTCCGGGAGTGAATAAACACACCCTTACCCTGTCTGAGAGTGAAATGACACACCCATACCCTGTCCAGGAGCCGAGTGGACACATACCTGTGGCCCAAGTCTGAGTGGTGAGCTGTTAGTAGCACGCATAACTGCAGGTATATTATTTCTCTCTCTTGGGAAGACTCACAGGACAAGATGGAGAAGGTACAAGCATTTGTAGAGTCAAGCAAACCTGAAGATTTAGATGGGTGCACAAAAGAGCAGTTAAGGCAGATCGTGGAGAAATGTGGTGTCAAGGTGAATTCATCCAAAATGGTAAGAATGAAGGAAGAGCTCCATAGGTATTTGAGAGCCATGAACGAAGTGGGAAAGAAAGGAACCCAGTAAGGAGCTGAACGTGGAAAGGTAGAGGATGGATAATATGAGGTGTGATTCCAAGGATCTAATAGGAGTAGTCACAGTAGCAGGAACATGAGCTTAGAAAGGTTCCAGCTAGAGCTCCAAATGCAACATGAGCATGAAGAGAGGCAGTTCCAGCTAGAGAAGTTGAAGTTAGAACTGCAGATGAAAAAAAAGAGGTAGAAAAAGAGAAAACCCAAGTACGAGAACTGGAGTTAGAACAAGAGAAAGAAAAAGAGAAAACCAAAGTTGAGCAGGAAAGAGAAAAAGTGAGATAAATGGAGATAGAAGCAAATAGAGCTTTGGCAGAGCAGAGGCTTGAACATGAGTTACCAGAGAACACCACACACGCGCCACAACCACCAGATACCAGAGTGAGGGAGAAAGATATTCTCCTGTTCGTGTCGGAGAGCTTCTTTGAGCACTTTGAGAAAGTGGCAAATATCAAACAGTGGCCACAAGAGGAGTGGGCCCAATTGGTCCAGTTAAGATTGACTGGTTCTGCCAGAGAGGCGTACACCCAGTTGTCTCTGGAGGAATTCCAGGACTACTGGACTGTGAATAACAGCATATTGCGTTCGTTTCTATTAACTCCTGAAGCAGATAGAAAGCGTTTTCGAGAGATGATGAAGGCTCCTACAAGTATTTTCACCGAGACAGCGAGAGACCTGGAAAGGTGTTTCCAGAAATGGACTGAAGCTGTCGGAGTAGAAACGTATGATGATTTGAAACAGTTAATGATAATAAAGAAGTTTCTAGAAATGGTGCACCCCGAGACGAAATTCAAGATCCAAGAGGCAGGTGAGAGATACAGCAGATAAAGCAGATATGATTACGGAAGCCTATCGGAGCCTGAGGGAAACTAGAATGAGGAGCGATGTGCATGGTAATTATGGCAGACCCAGTGGAGCCTGGGGTGAGAACAATGTTGGTAGACGGGTGAATAAACAAAAGTACCATGAAAAGCAGGAAAGGAGATCATATGCCTCAGCTGAAAGTGAGGATGGAGAAGTTAAGATAGAAACCGTGAGAAGCTCCAACATGAGTGGACAGAATCGAAGAAGCCACCCAGGGAGACAAAACTCAGTGGGATGGAGAAGGAACATCTCCCAGGTGAGATGCTACAACTGTTGCAGATATGGTCACATCAGGAGAAACTGCCGACAGGGCAAGAAAGTTGTGACCTACCGTGAGGTTACTTTGAGGTGCTTCCGGGGCTTAGTGTCCCCGCGGCCCGGTCGTCGACCAGGCCTCCTGGTTGCTGGACTGATCAACCAGGCTGTTAGACGTGGCTGCTCGCAGCCTGACGTATGAGTCACAGCCTGGTTGATCAGGTATCCTTTGGAGGTGCTTATCCAGTTCTCTTGAACACTGTGAGGGGTCGGCCAGTTATGCCCCTTATGTGTAGTGGAAGCTTGTTGAACAGTCTCGGGCCTCTGATGTTGATAGAGTTCTCTCTCAGAGTACCTGTTGCACCTCTGCTTTTCAACGGGGGTATTCTGCGCATCCTGCCATGTATTCTGGTCTCATGTGATGTTATTTCTGTGTGCAGGTTTGGGACCAGCCCCTCAATTATTTTCCACGTGTAAATTATTATGTATCTCTCCCGCCTGCGATCAAGGGAGTACAGATTTAGGCTCTTTAGTCGGTCCCAGTAATTTAGATGTTTTACTGAGTGGATTCTAGCAGTAAAGGATCTTTGCACGCTCTCCAGGTCAGCAATTTCTCCAGCTTTGAAAGGGGCTGTCATTGTGCAGCAGTACTCCACTCTAGAGAGCACAAGCGTTTTGAAAAGTATCATCATCGGTATAGCATCTCTAGTGTGAAAAGTGCTTGTTATCCAACCTGTCATTTTTCTTGCAGTTGTGACGGCTACTTTATTGTGTTCTTTAAAGGTAAGGTCTTCCGACATGAGTACACCCAGATCCTTTACATTGCCTTTTCGTTCTATGTTATGATTTGCCTGAGTTTTGTAGGTGGTCTCTGTTTTTATATTTTCAATTTTTCCGTAGCGCATGAGCTGGAACTTATCTTCGTTAAACACCATATTATTTTCTGTAGCCCATAGAAAGACCTGATCTACATCTGATTGGAGGTTTGCCGTGTCCTCTATGTTGCCAACTCTCATGAAAATCCTAGTGTCATCTGCAAAGGATGATACAGTGCTATAGGTTGTGTTCTTGTCTATGTCCGATATGAGGATGAGAAAAAGTACTGGAGCAAGCACAGTACCCTGGGGGACTGAGCTCTTCACGGTTGATGGGCTGGATTTTATTTTGTTGACTATTACACATTGGGTTCTGTTGGTCAGAAAATTGTAGATCCATCTGCCTATTTTTCCGGTAATTCCTTTTTAACGCATTTTATGTGCAATAACACCATGGTTACATTTATCAAAAGCTTTTGCGAAATCTGTGTAAATTACATCAGTGTTTTGTTTGTCTTCCATAGCATCTAATGCCATATCATAGTGGTCCAGCAACTGCGACAGGCAAGAGCGCCCTGTTCTGAAACCATGTTGTCCGGGGTTATGGAGATGCTGTGATTCCATGTATTTTGTGATCTTACTTCTTAGCACTCTCTCAAAATTTTTTATGATGTGCGATGTTAGTGCTATCGGTCTGTAATTTTTTGCCTCTGCCTTATTTCCTCCTTTATGGAGTGGTGCTATCTCTGCTGTTTTTAGTATATCAGGAATAACGCCAGTATCTAGGCTTTGTCTCCACAGAATGTGGAGGGCCTGTGATAGTGTTTTTTTACAGTTCTTGATGAATATGGAGTTCCAAGAATCCGGGCCTGGTGCAGAGTGCATAGGCATACTGTTTATGGCTTCTTCAAAATCTAGTGGGGATAGGGCGACGTCTGATATATGATTTGATGTTGGTATCATATCCATGAAAAATTCCTTTGGGTTATCAATCTTTAGTGCATTTAATGGCTCGCTGAAAACAGAGTCGTACTGCTTCCTCAGTAACTCGCTCATTTCTTTGTTGTCATCGGTGAAAGTTCCATCTCCCTTTCGCAGGGGCCCGATACTAGATGTGGTTTTTGATCTTGATTTTGCATAGGAGAAAAAATATTTTTTTCATTGCCAACGTCACAAGTGACGCTGGCAATGTGTGACGCCCGAAACGCTTGTGTGAGTTTTATAAAAGATAAACCGCAGAAAGAGAAATTAATGAACGAGAGATATAGTCCATTTATCAGTAAAGATTGGGTTAGCATAGGAGCCCAACCCGAGACAAAAATGAGAATCCTCAGAGATACGGGAGCGAATCAGAGTTTGATTCTGAGAAGCCTGGTCTGGGATGAACGACTTCTAGCTGACAGTCGGAGAATAAAGGTTCATGGGTTATTGTCAGAGAATGACATGCCCATATGTGCTGTCAGACTGAGGTCTGACTATTTGTCGGCAGAGGTGATGTTGGGAGTGTCCTGACATACCTATTCTAGGGATACAAGTGATCCTGGGTAATGACTTGTGCGGGTCAAATGTGTTACCGGAGCTCATGGTGAAAGCTGTGCCAGAAGGGCCACAGTACCGAAGGAACACTTTATAGAGTTGACCTGGCTAGCATATTAGAGGATGAGTCAGAGGACAGCCAAATCATTGTGTATCCTGCCTGTGTAGTGACAAGGTCAGAGGTTGCCGACGAGGGAGACACTGGAGGTGAGGTAACAGTGTCGACTCCACTGAGGGAAGAAACTGACGTGGAGATAGCAGGGCTGTTTGGTGAAGGTCCAGCTCGTGAAGATAAGGGCATAGCGAGGACAGAGATGAAGCTGACCCTGCCAGATAGATGGAATGTGAACAGAGTGGACCTGATTAGAACCCACCCTGCTGAATTCAAGAACCAGAAAGTGGAGATAACTGTGTTGAACAGAGGTAAGGAAGAATGTGGATAGACTGAGGACGAGAGTAGAGTGACATGTTGTCCACAGGAACAGAAGTGTAGGGGATGATGAAGTTGAGTGGTGTGAGATGTCAGAAGTTGTAACATTTCATGGGAAGCGTGAAGGAGAGACGGTAATGACGAGTGATTGCCAAGAAAAGGAAGTGAGAAAAGATAGTATGTACGGAGAGGCTTACTAGCACTCTAGAAGAGGTAGGGCCACACGTATAGTTGAGTACGGTTGAGTGTATTACAGTACCTGAGGAAACCTTGAGGGAGCGAAGAAGAGTTGAATGGGAAGAATTAGAGTCGTGTAGTAAAGCAGAACGTGAGAAGAGAAAGATAATATTGCAGGCATGGAGGAGAAGAAGAAAGTTGAAGGTTCGATGGAAGTCGAAGGGGATAGAGTTACAGATTAATGTAGAGATGAAAGAAGGGATCGTCGATGAAAACGAGAGACTGAAGTAAGATGGCGACATTCTGAAGTATGAGGACGACAGAGGAGGTACATACAATAAATGTCTAACTCTTGACATGTGGAATGCAAGGAGAGGAAACGGAGGAAGAAAACATTAAGCTAGAAAGGGCTGAATGAGCGAAGATGTCCAACGCGGACAACTAGCCAAGATGGAAGAGCAGTTGGGTCAATTACAGGATGGCCAGCGCCAGGAACTGGTGGGAATTTTTCGGGAGAATGAATTACTTTTTATGGATGTGCCGCGAAGACATCGAGGGACGGTGCATGTGGTTAACGTGGGGGGGGATGCTGCTCCCATCTAACAGCACCCTTACAGGGTCAGCCCAGATAAAGTAGAAGCTATGAGGAAAGGAGTAAAGGGCATGGCGAGGTTTACAGGATAATGATCTGGCAGAGATAAGTGACAGTGAATGGAGTCACCTTGGATTCAGAATGGATTCAGCGAATGAATCACCTTGCCTCCTAGTTAAGAAGAGCGACGGTATATATCGATTTTGTACAAACTATAGGAGGGTGAATATGATTACGGTCGCTGACTCCCATCCAATACCGCTCATTGATGATTGCATAGATCGAATAGGGAGTGCACGATACGTGTCAAAGATAGACCCGTTGAAGGGGTACTACCGAATTCCCCTATCAGAATAGAGGGAATAGAATTAGTGGGAATTCCTATCAGAATTAGTGAGAATTCCCAATAATAGGGGAATCAGAATTCCCCTATTAGTGCTCGTTACTGCCATCTATCCTCCCATATTTTGAACTGGCATAAATATAGTATATGTAAATAATGAAATTACCAAACCTTTTAATTAGGAGAGAAAAGTGTAACACATTTAAAAACAGAGACCAGTCTAATGCAATGAAACAAGATTTGAAAAAAATTTACAGAAACTTAAACCAAGAATATGGGGTCTAGATTATTGCAGGACTGACTCAATAATCCCAACTACTACTTAAGTATCCAGCGATGAAATACATCAGTTAGAACTTATATATGATCATAACTTCTATCATAAGGAGCTCTTGCCCTACAAAATATAATCATACACAATTTGCTAAATCATAACTGTCAGGTAAATCACGCCTCACCCTGAAAATTACAAAAATAATACAACTTAAGTGATAAGCAGCCCAGGACTTGTTACGGGCTCACCATAGCCTGTGCTACATCAACATTTCGTTCCGAGTAGCTAAATCTAAAACAACAACAACAACTAGGACATGACGCACTTCTCCCCCGGAGTGCCACGCCCCCCTGAGGCCCCCAGCCCGCACCGACGGACTGCCACGCCCCCCTGAGGCCCCCAGCCCGCACCGACGGAGTGCCACGCCCCCCTGAGGCCCCCAGCCCGCACCGACGGACTGCCACGCCCCCCTGAGGCCCCCAGCCCGCACCGACGGACTGCCACGCCCCCCTGAGGCCCCCAGCCCGCACCGACGGACTGCCACGCCCCCCTGAGGCCCCCAGCCCGCACCGACGGTAACTCCTACCACCAAACAATATATAACTCGCAAATTAATCCTAAACAAACACATATTTTCCACCAAGCCAGACCAGTGAACACATCATATACGGCCCGAGGCGGCTGTGGCCGGACACGTCCACATCATGTGGGGCCCGCGGCGGCTGTGGCCGGACACGTCCACATCATGTGGGGCCCGAGGCGGCTGTGGCCGGACACGTCCACATCATGTGGGGCCCGAGGCGGCTGTGGCCGGACACGTCCACATCATGTGGGGCCCGAGGCGGCTGTGGCCGGACACGTCCACATCATGTGGGGCCCGAGGCGGCTGTGGCCGGACACGTCCACATCATGTGGGGCCCGAGGCGGCTGTGGCCGGACACGTCCACATCATGTGGGGCCCGCGGCGGCTGTGGCCGGACACGTCCACATCATGTGGGGCCCGCGGCGGCTGTGGCCGGACACGTCCACATCATGTGGGGCCCGAGGCGGCTGTGGCCGGACACGTCCACATCATGTGCGGCCCGCGGCGGCTGTGGCCGGACACGTCCACATCATGTGGGGCCCGCGGTGACTGTGGCCGGACACGTCCACATCATGTGGGGCCCGAGGCGGCTGTGGCCGGACACGTCCACATCATGTGCGGCCCGCGGCGGCTGTGGCCGGACACGTCCACATCATGTGCGGCCCGCGGCGGCTGTGGCCGGACACGTCCACATCATGTGGGGCCCGCGGCGGCTGTGGTCGGACACGTCCATATCATGTGGGGCCCGCGGTGGCTGTGGCCGGACACGTCCACATCATGTGGGGCCCGTGGCGGCTGTGGCCGGACACGTCCACATCATGTGCGGGCAGCAGGCACTTCCCCGAGTCCCCCTAACGGAAGTATGACAGCACCTGCGTATCAACTCAAGTCACCAATTAACATAATCGTAATACTACATAACATGCATTACTAATATATGTGAATCAACTGAAGAAATGCAATGTTACAGCATGATACACTAAACAGTCAGTACAACAGTAAAAATTAATCTTTACGTAGCCTGGCTATGTACTAACCTTATCATAGTTATTAACTGAGATGACTCTCAGTTCATAACAGGGGTCTTGGAATTATCAGCTCTACAAACCGCACACACGACCGGGGTGGATCTCATCGAAACCTTTAAAATACTAAACAATCAAAAGATATTAATCCACGCCACTTCTTCCTGGTACAGAGTAACTCCCCGATCGGAAAATTTCACGCTCAACAAGCTACAATGTTACACAAAGAAGAGACTGCTTTTTAACATTTTATGTGATCAGGTCCGCCAGGCCTACTTACCCAGAGAGGTCATAAATGTCAAGATAATTCCTCTATTCAAAATTTAGCTTGTGAAATGTTCTCAGTGTTAATGGCCAAAAATTTTGGCAAGCAGTTGGCTTCACTTCTCAGTGGAGACCACTACAGGTGATGACCTTCATGTAAACCATATCACACGTTGCGGGTTCAAATAAAAGTACTCAAATAAAATCAGCAAGCTACTTGTTCCCTCTCCAGGCATATAGCCAGCGGTCGACCACACTCCTCTCTCTCTCTCTCTCTCTGTATGACCGCAGGAGATGCATTAAACGAGCTTCCAGGGCCGTAGGAGACAGCCAGAGAATACTGAACGACTCCGAAAGTCAGGTCGTGAAAGCAGTCAAATCTCTCGTGCGTTTAACTTTTCGAACTAAACAATAATATATCTTCACTTTGTGTTAAAAGTCATTGTATAATCTAAACCAGAATCTAATCCAGTTACTCAGTTAGATCTAAAATTATTAGTATTATCTTTGATTTTCCACTTGAAAGTTTTTTTGGCAAGTTAAAATTAATTTTACTGAATAAAAAGTTATGTAGTAATCAGAATGTGACTGTCCGAAAATTTAGACATAAAAACCGGGAATAATTGGCTTTGGAAAAGCCTGCTATTAAATGCTTAAAAACTAACTGAAGGATTTCACGTACTGTTAAAAGCGTTTAATTCACGTTTTAAGCTGGACTGGACAGACCAAACACCGTCAGTCGCTGTCGACACAAAACTATTTACTGACAACATAACAAAACAGTCTAGCTTCTAAAACTATTTTGTCGGCTTTGTGACAAAATTAAGCGTCATATTGACTATTAAAAAAATAAAATAATGCTCCAAATTTCATATATAGTCAAGAGCTTAATATATTTTTGGCTCTTCTATTCTAATCACCTTTTTTGTTAAACATTTTGCAACATTTTTAACTAGAAATAAATCTCATTAAATTCTACGTAATTGTAGAAAGATAAGGTTTAAAATATTTGAGTGACCTTGAGCGCTGACCATTTTGATAATGGTGAGCACTCTAGGTGACCAAGGACACTTATCTACTGAGCACCGTCTCTACGGTCATGGAGGGTGCGGGTGTAAATGTTCCGCAGTGCCCTGATATTCACCAGACAAGGGTTAAGTAATCGCAAGTTTCTGATTCACACATAAACCTGACCAGGGCACTGTACTAGCGCACCCTCACCAGTGTACCCTGACCAGGGCACTGTACTAGCGCACCCCCACCAGTGTACCCTGACCAGGGCACTGTACTAGCGCACTCTCACCAGTGTACCCTGACCAGGGTACTGTACTAGCGCACCCTCACCAGTGTACCATGACCAGGGCACTGTACTAGCGCAGCTTCACTAGTGTACCCTGACCAGGGCACTGTACTAGCGCACCCTCACTAGTGTACCCTGACCAGGACACTGTACTAGCGCACCCTCACTAGTGTACCCTGACCAGGACACTGTACTAGCGCACCCTCACTAGTGTACCCTGACCAGGGCACTGTACTAGCGCACCCTCACCAGTGTACCCTGACCAGGGCACTGTACTAGCGCACCCTCACCAGTGTACCCTGACCAGGGCACTGTACAAGCGCACTCTCACCAGTGTACCCTGACCAGGGCACTGTACTAGCGCACCCTCACCAGTGTACCCTGACCAGGGCACTGTACTAGCGCACTCTCACCAGTGTACCCTGACCAGGACACTGTACTAGCGCACCCCCACCACTGTACCCCTGACCAGGACACTGTACTAGCGCACCCTCACCAGTGTACCCTGACCAGGGCACTGTATAAGCGCACTCTCACCAGTGTACCCTGACCAGGACACTGTACTAGCGCACCCTCACCAGTGTACCCTGACCAGAGCACTGTACTAGCGCACCCCCACCAGTGTACCCTGACCAGGACACTGTACTAGCGCACCCTCACCAGTGTACCATGACCAGGGCACTGTACTAGCGCACCCTCACCAGTGTACCCTGACCAGGACACTGTACTAGCGCACCCTCACCACTGTACCCTGACCAGGGCACTGTACTAGCGCACCCTCACCAGTGTACCCTGACCAGGGCACTGTACTAGCGCACCCTCACTAGTGTACCCTGACCAGGGCACTGTACTAGCGCACCCTCACTAGTGTACCCTGACCAGGACACTGTACTAGCGCACCCTCACTAGTGTACCCTGACCAGGACACTGTACTAGCGCACCCTCACTAGTGTACCCTGACCAGGGCACTGTACTAGCGCACCCTCACCAGTGTACCCTGACCAGGGCACTGTACTAGCGCACCCTCACCAGTGTACCCTGACCAGGGCACTGTACAAGCGCACTCTCACCAGTGTACCCTGACCAGGGCACTGTACAAGCGCACTCTCACCAGTGTACCATGACCAGGGCACTGTACTAGCGCAGCCTCACCACTGTACCCTGACCAGGGCACTGTACTAGCGCACCCTCACCACTGTACCCTGACCAGGACACTGTACTAGCGCACCCTCACCACTGTACCCTGACCAGGGCACTGTACTAGCGCACCCTCACCAGTGTACCCTGACCAGGGCACTGTACAAGCGCACTCTCACCAGTGTACCCTGACCAGAGCACTGTACTAGCGCACCCTCACCAGTGTACCCTGACCAGGGCACTGTACAAGCGCACTCTCACCAGTGTACCCTGACCAGGGCACTGTACTAGCGCACCCTCACCAGTGTACCCCTGACCAGGACACTGTACTAGCGCACCCCCACCACTGTACCCCTGACCAGGGCACTGTACTAGCGCACCCCCACCAGTGTACCCTGACCAGGGCACTGTACTAGCGCACCCCCACCAGTGTACCCTGACCAGGGCACTGTACTAGCGCACCCCCACCAGTGTACCCTGACCAGAGCACTGTACTAGCGCACCCTCACCAGTGTACCCTGACCAGAGCACTGTACTAGCGCACCCCCACCAGTGTACCCTGACCAGGGCACTGTACTAGCGCACCCCCACCAGTGTACCCTGACCAGGGCACTGTACTAGCGCACCCCCACCAGTGTACCCTGACCAGAGCACTGTACTAGCGCACCCCCACCAGTGTACCCTGACCAGGACACTGTACTAGCGCACCCTCACCAGTGTACCCTGACCAGGACACTGTACTAGCGCACCCTCACCAGTGTACCCTGACCAGGACACTGTACTAGCGCACCCTCACCAGTGTACCCTGACCAGGACACTGTACTAGCGCACCCCCACCAGTGTACCCTGACCAGAGCACTGTACTAGCGCACCCCCACCAGTGTACCCTGACCAGGGCACTGTACTAGCGCACCCTCACCAGTGGACCCTGACCAGCGCACCGTGACCTGCGCACTCTGACCAGCGCACCGTGACCTGCGCACTCTCACCAGCGCACTGTTACTTCGAAACTGAGGTTAGAAATATATGTTAAGAGTTATGAATTTGAAAATTATTGAAGAAATACTAGCTGTTATTAACACATATACAATAAACGGAGCCGTTATCAGGGGTCCTCGACGCCGGTGGTGCCGTCTTGGAGAGTATCAGAGACCAGGAGATAACAGATAACGCAATCGTATATTGACCTCCTGAGATGTGCCTCATCGTATATTGGCCTCCTGAGATGTGCCTCATCGTATATTGACCTCCTGAGATGTGCCTCATCGTATATTGACCTCCTGAGATGTGCCTCATAGTATATTGACCTCCTGAGATGTGCCTCATCGTATATTGACCCACTGAGATGTGCCTCATCGTATAATGACCTCCTGAGATGTGCCTCATCGTATATTGACCCACTGAGATGTGCCACTTCGTATATTGACCTCCTGAGATGTGCCTTATAGTATATTGACCTCCTGAGATATGCCACATCGTATATTGACCTCCTGAAATGTGCCTCATCGTATATTACTCGTGTTAATAATGTCTCCGGTTTATTTAGATAAAATGGGTTTATTGTTAATTTTAAGGTTATGGAATTTTGGATCATATAGGTGCTAGAGGAAGCATCGAAGTCGCGTCTTGGACGTGGTAGTGAGCAGATGTGTTTTGTGTTGCTCTCTGCTACTGGCGTCTGGTGGGCGGACGTGTCGTGTTGACAGATGAACCTGTAGACTTAGCCTGGGGGTGGTATATGTGCCATTATGAGCTCCTACACACCTCCACTCAAGCGGAAGGAGCCCGTAGGACTCAAGTTCAGTTGTAACACTGATTATGACCTTGTCTGCACGACGATCTTCGGTGTGCTTCAGATAAAGATGGACGAAATAAACGCTACAGACGAAAGACGGACGAGTTTCTAAAGAGGTATGATGATGGTATCAGTCTGCCTTATGGGGATGGGTCGGTGCAAGTAATTACTTTGAGCATGACGTTTACATATGTTTCTGTGATGGGATGCGCCCTTTGAAAAGTCAGATGGAACCATTACCCATATTATGGAACAATATGGGAAAGTGGACAATGTTCGTTTTAATAAATATACCTATGGAGCAGGAAAAGGGTGCTTCAGTGGAGCAAGAACAGTGAAAATTGAACTTCCCCATAATATATTCATTCATCAGTGTCAGTAGTAGTCCAATATATTAACTTTATATACAGTGGACAACTGAAAACATGTTTTAAGTGTGGGCGTACTGGTCACTTGGCTGCTGCCTGCCAGGTGGAGGCAACAGAACCTATCAACATATTTCGTGAATTAATGGATTAAAAATTAATAATTTTTCGCCATTAATGGAGGACAGTGTACCAGGAAATGAACCCACTGTTGTAAGTGCTGCAGTTCCAGGTGGGGGGGGGGGGGGGATGAACCCAAAACTCTGTTCGTGAAACGTCTGTGGGAGTGACTCCCAGTGGGAGTGACTTCCAGTGGGAGTGAGGACGGTGCAGGTAACTTAGGTCAGGACGACAAAGGTAAAGCAGACAAGAACAGTGCAGGCAACACTGCTCAGGACGCTATACCTCCTGTCATCCAACCTGGTGAGGGGGAGGCAAGTCAGGACAATGTACATGTAGACGCCCATAAAGTAGTCAGTGCAGCTGCCATGAGCTGCGATGCTGACGATGGTGTTGAGCCTGGCGAGGTGATAATAGAACAAGCAATTGGTTGTCAGCTGGATGTAGAGGATGACCCAATGCTTGATAGTAACGAAGAAATGTCTGTACAGAGGGCAACTCCACCCAGTTACGTAAGGTCTGGTAGAAAGTGTAGGGGTCGTGTGAAGGCTGAGTATGTAACCAGTCATGTGAAGACACGCGGGGAAAAATTAACCAAAGTATTGATCTGATAGTGTGAAGGACTGTGACGCTAAATGAAAAGTCTGTGAAAATTAACCAGGTGGTTGGCGTCGAAGTTCACCGTGACCAAGGTCACCAGGAGTTACTGAAGAGTAGCGAGGGCACAGTACACCAGGAGAGTGGTGATCATGTTAGGGCACAGTACACCCGATGAGTGGTGATCATGTTAGGGCACAGTACACCAGGAGAGTGGTGATCATGTTAGGGCACAGTACACCCGGTGAGTGGTGATCATGTTAGGGCACAGTACACCAGGAGAGTGGTGATCATGTTAGGGCACAGTACACCCGTTGAGTGCTGATCATGTTAGGGCACAGTACACCAGGAGAGTGGTGATCATGTTAGGGCACAGTACACCCGGTGAGTGGTGATCATGTTAGGGCACAGTACACCCAGTGAGTGGTGATCATGTTAGGGCACAGTACACCCAGTGAGTGGTGATCATGTTAGGACACAGTACACCCAGTGAGTGGTGATCATGTTAGGGTACAGTACACCCGGTGAGTGGTGATCATGTTAGGGCACAGTACACCCGGTGAGTGGTGATCATGTTAGGGCACAGTACACCCGGTGAGTGGTGATCATGTTAGGGCACAGTACACCCAGTGAGTGGTGATCATGTTAGGGCACAGTACACCCAGTGAGTGGTGATCATGTTAGGGCACAGTACACCCGGTGAGTGGTGATCATGTTAGGGCACAGTACACCCAGTGAGTGGTGATCATGTTAGGGCACAGTACACCCGGTGAGTGGTGATCATGTTAGGGCACAGTACACCAGGAGAGTGGTGATCATGTTAGGGCACAGTACACCCAGTGAGTGGTGATCATGTTAGGGCACAGTACACCAGGAGAGTGGTGATCATGTTAGGGCACAGTACACCCAGTGAGTGGTGATCATGTTAGGGCACAGTACACCCAGTGAGTGGTGATCATGTTAGGGTGATCATGATATATATATATATATATATATATATATATATATATATATATATATATATATATATATATATATATATATATATATCATAAATTTGATGTGCACAAAGAACACATTGTACAAGATGTTAAGAAACTTGATGTGCTCCTTGATTATTTTGAAATCCTAAATAAATTCTACGAACCTGTGGAAAGGTGGTACGATGATAGTCATTACTAAACAAGCCCACAGAAAGTTTCTCAATACCGAAATGGATGATAATAGTAATGTTTTATATGCGAGGATTTCTTTTTTTGACACCATAATTCCTGGGCTTAATGTGTCTGCTCCCTCTGGCACCCACAGAAAGAAAGAGAAGGCGGATTTGCTCTCTAAAGAGTTATTGTACATTGCCCAAGTTCAGTTGACACAGGGCCATGTTCTGTTGGCACAGTGCCTGGGCTCAGTTGACACAGGGCCTGGGCTCAGTTAACACAGGGCCTGGGCTCAGTTAACACAGTGCCTGGACTCAGTTAACACAGTGCCTGGGCTCAGTTAACACAGTGCCTGGGCTCAGTTAATACAGGGCCTGGGCTCAGTTAACACAGTGCCTGGGCTCAGTTAACACAGTGCCTGGGCTCAGTTAACACAGTGCCTGGGCTCAGTTAACACAGTGCCTGGGCTCAGTTAACACAGGGCCTGGGCTCAGTTAACACAGTGCCTGGGCTCAGCTAACACAGTGCCTGGGCTCAGTTAACACAGGGCCTGGGCACAGTTAACACAGTGCCTGGGCTCAGTTAACACAGTGCCTGGGCTCAGTTAACACAGTGCCTGGGCTCAGTTAACACAGTGCCTGGGCTCAGTTAACACAGGGCCTGGGCACAGTTAACACAGTGCCTGGGCTCAGTTAACACAGTGCCTGGGCTCAGTTAACACAGTGCCTGGGCTCAGTTAACACAGGGCCTGGGCACAGTTAACACAGTGCCTGGGCTCAGTTAACACAGTGCCTGGGCTCAGTTAACACAGTGCCTGGGCTCAGTTAACACAGTGCCTGGGCTCAGTTAACACAGGGCCTGGGCACAGTTAACACAGTGCCTGGGCTCAGTTAACACAGTGCCTGGGCTCAGTTAACACAGGGCCTGGGCTCAGTTAACACAGTGCCTGGGCTCAGTTAACACAGTGCCTGGGCTCAGTTAACACAGTGCCTGGGCTCAGTTAACACAGTGCCTGGGTGTAACGTATCGGAAAATTAAATGGAACGAAATGAGATGAAATCTGAAGGATCTCATGGTGGTGTGGGGAGGTAGAGAGGTGGAAGGGACGTGTGAGGATTATGGTCAAGGGAGAGGAAAAGTTAGAATGAGGAAGATTATGAAATCAATGTGGAAAGTAGAAGATAGTAGAGTAGTAGAAAAGATAGATGGGTAGAAAGTAGAAGTAGGAGGTAGAAATAAGAATTGGTTAAATGATGAAAGTAGCTGCCACCATCCATTCAAGTTAATTAACTATAAGACAATGAATGGAATTTGTCTGTACTTTAAGCTGTTATTAAATGTTAGCATGTATCAACCTTCTATGCATGTACTTGTAAATTAAAATCTTAAAACCATTAAACTAGGAGGGTTTCTACTCTGGCCTCAACTGACAAAGATCTAAGGAACACAATTAAAGGCAATTTAAAAATTAAGTTTATGAACTGTTTATTTACTATTATGGGTATCATTCAAATGAGTAACACAATTCAACTATATCTTTGGATGTTAAAGGACAACAATAATATTCAATGTGAGTCACCACACAAGACATTGAGAACACTTCGACTGACTGACCCTGAAAAATCACACAACACCTTAAACTGGAAAACACACCAGATACGTCATCTTAAGGTCAACTCTCCAAAGACTGAAACTAAGCTGGATAGAGAGGGGAGGGTGTGGATTACGGTCGACAGTCCCCACCCGGCCTGACGGCCTGTGGTCTGTGGGACTCAAGACTAGCGGTCTCCACTGCACTTCTGCTCTCCCCTGTGTCTCTGATCTCGAATGTACAGTTCCCTGGGTCATTTATGGGGATTCCGGGAGCTAAGCCCTGCCTATCAGTAAAATAGCCTCAGGCTCTCTACCTACCACACCTTTAAACAGCGGCTTGTTTGACTGGCACAACCCAGCCAACCGTTTGCATTTATCGGCTTAGCAGAAAGCAAGGTCACCTGACATGACCTGACCCCTGGTCACCGTGTGCTCATTAACTTCATAAGGTATGACTTCTTAATTATTAAAGACAGACAGTCTGGCGCCTCATATATCATGGATAATTGATTCTAATATGTAAAATAAAACTAAACACCTTAATGGTGTTACATGGGCTCAGGTGACAGTGTCAGGGATCGAGTGACACAGTGCCTGGGCTCAGTTGACACAGTGCCTGGGCTCAGTTGACACAGTGCCTGGGCTCAGTTGACACAGTGCCTGGGCTCAGTTGACACAGTGCCTGGGCTCAGTTGACACAGTGCCTGGGCTCAGTTGACACAGTGCCTGGGCTCAGTTGACACAGTGCCTGGGCTCAGTTGACACAGTGCCTGGGCTCAGTTGACACAGTGCCTGGGCTCAGTTGACACAGTGCCTGGGCTCAGTTGACACAGTGCCTGGGCTCAGTTGACACAGTGCCTGGGCTCAGTTGACACAGTGCCTGGGCTCAGTTGACACAGTGCCTGGGCACAGTTGACACAGTGTCTGGGCTCAGTTGACAATGCCTGGGCTCAGTTGACACAGTACCTGGGCTCAGTTGACACAGTGCCTGGGCTCAGTTGACACAGTGCCTGGGCTCAGTTGACACAGTGCCTGGGCTCAGTTGACACAGTGCCTGGGTTCAGTTGACACAGTGCCTGGGCTGGGATGACACTGTGCCTGGGCTCAGTTGACACAGTGCCTGGGCTCAGTTGACACAGTGCCTGGGCTCAGTTGATACAGTGCCTGGGCTCAGTTGACACAGTGCCTGGGCTCAGTTGACACAGTGCCTGGGCTCAGTTGACACAGTGCCTGGGCTCAGTTGACACAGTGCCTGGGCTCAGTTGACACAGTGCCTGGGCTCAGTTGACACAGTGCCTGGTCTAGGGTGACACAGTGCCTGGGCTAGGGTGACACATGTCTCTTAACCTACTTTGATGCAATCTCTAAAATAATAGTTTTTCTATTCACCTTTTTACTAAATGCAATTTTCTACTAATATTTACATTGTGTTAATCTCGCATGTTTAATGTTGTCTTGTATTCATACTTTGAGTAGAAAATTGTTTTATTTCGAAAAAAATGTTGAATTTGACTGATAACATAAGTGTTACTGAGACTTCTTTAAGCAAAATATCGACATTTTTGTTTCTAATTATCAGGACTTGCAAAGAATAATTTGTTTACATGTGTATTAGTTTGCCAGTTCCTTATAGATTGTATTTCTTTCCAGATGATGGTGACCCGGTGTGCTCAGTGTACACCTGTAGCAACACTGGTGAGTGACAAGTCTTGTGGTGTGCTCAGTGTACACCTGTAGCAACACTGGTGAGTGACAAGTCTTGTGGTGTGCTCAGTGTACACCTGTAGCAACACTGGTGAGTGACAAGTCTTGTGGTGTGCTCAGTGTACACCTGTAGCAACACTGGTGAGTGACAAGTCTTGTGGAGTGCTCAGTGTACACCTGTAGCAACACTGGTGAGTGACAAGTCTTGTGGTGTGCTCAGTGTACACCTGTAGCAACACTGGTGAGTGACAAGTCTTCTACCTGAACAGTTTGCTAAAATTTTCGCACGGTTGTATTTGGCACTTTAGTTTATAGATAATTATATATTTTGTGAAATAAACTGTACATCATATGGAAGTAAATTTATTTTCAGTAATTGACAAGTACATATTCAGTACTACTAAGTTGTCAAGGGAAAGTTTCACAATTTTTACGTTTAATCTCTGACAATATTGTTAGACACAAAGTAGTACACTGGAAAAAACATTTTTCTGGTTATATTTGGCAATACGTTTGGACGAGCAAATTATTGTAACACGAAGGAACAAAATCTTTAATGAAATGTACAGTGAAATGTGAAATGAAATATATATATATATATATATATATATATATATATATATATATATATATATATATATATATATATATATATATATATACATATATATATATGTATATATATATATATATACATATATATATATATATATATATATATATATATATATATATATATATATATATATATATATATATATATGTATATACAACTTTAGAACACTTTCCCACCAGGAGACTCGAACCCTAGCCAGCACAGAAGCCTTCCAGCAACTGGCATAACAGGTACGCCTTAACCCTCTCCACCACCTGCTCAGACCCTTAAAAGAGATGGTAATTTCGGAGTATTTAAATACCACAAAGATCACCAGCTCCCAAGAGCACTAGAGCAAGTGAGGGGTCATTTAGACGTTAATTTCATCAAGTCCCTGTTAATATGGGAAGACACAGTGTCTTTGCTTAAGGCACAACTCTCCTAAACACGAGAGTCAAGTATACAACTTTAGAACACTTTCCCACCAGGAGACTCGAACCCTAGCCAGCACAGAAGCCTTCCAGCAACTGGCATAACAGGTACGCCTTAACCCTCTCCACCACCTGCTCAGACCCTTAAAAGAGATGGTAATTTCGGAGTATTTAAATACCACAAAGATCACCAGCTCCCAAGAGCACTAGAGCAAGTGAGGGGTCATTTAGACGTTAATTTCATCAAGTCCCTGTTAATATGGGAAGACACAGTGTCTTTGCTTAAGGCACAACTCTCCTAAACACGAGAGTCAAGTATACAACTTTAGAACACTTTCCCACCAGGAGACTCGAACCCTAGCCAGCACAGAAGCCTTCCAGCAACTGGCATAACAGGTACGCCTTAACCCTCTCCACCACCTGCTCAGACCCTTAAAAGAGATGGTAATTTCGGAGTATTTAAATACCACAAAGATCACCAGCTCCCAAGAGCACTAGAGCAAGTGAGGGGTCATTTAGACGTTAATTTCATCAAGTCCCTGTTAATATGGGAAGACACAGTGTCTTTGCTTAAGGCACAACTCTCCTAAACACGAGAGTCAAGTATACAACTTTAGAACACTTTCCCACCAGGAGACTCGAACCCTAGCCAGCACAGAAGCCTTCCAGCAACTGGCATAACAGGTACGCCTTAACCCTCTCCACCACCTGCTCAGACCCTTAAAAGAGATGGTAATTTCGGAGTATTTAAATACCACAAAGATCACCAGCTCCCAAGAGCACTAGAGCAAGTGAGGGGTCATTTAGACGTTAATTTCATCAAGTCCCTGTTAATATGGGAAGACACAGTGTCTTTGCTTAAGGCACAACTCTCCTAAACACGAGAGTCAAGTATACAACTTTAGAACACTTTCCCACCAGGAGACTCGAACCCTAGCCAGCACAGAAGCCTTCCAGCAACTGGCATAACAGGTACGCCTTAACCCTCTCCACCACCTGCTCAGACCCTTAAAAGAGATGGTAATTTCGGAGTATTTAAATACCACAAAGATCACCAGCTCCCAAGAGCACTAGAGCAAGTGAGGGGTCATTTAGACGTTAATTTCATCAAGTCCCTGTTAATATGGGAAGACACAGTGTCTTTGCTTAAGGCACAACTCTCCTAAACACGAGAGTCAAGTATACAACTTTAGAACACTTTCCCACCAGGAGACTCGAACCCTAGCCAGCACAGAAGCCTTCCAGCAACTGGCATAACAGGTACGCCTTAACCCTCTCCACCACCTGCTCAGACCCTTAAAAGAGATGGTAATTTCGGAGTATTTAAATACCACAAAGATCACCAGCTCCCAAGGGCACTAGAGCAAGTGAGGGGTCATTTAGACGTTAATTTCATCAAGTCCCTGTTAATATGGGAAGACACAGTGTCTTTGCTTAAGGCACAACTCTCCTAAACACGAGAGTCAAGTATACAACTTTAGAACACTTTCCCACCAGGAGACTCGAACCCTAGCCAGCACAGAAGCCTTCCGGCAACTGGCATAACAGGTACGCCTTAACCCTCTCCACCACCTGCTCAGACCCTTAAAAGAGATGGTAATTTCGGAGTATTTAAATACCACAAAGATCACCAGCTCCCAAGAGCACTAGAGCAAGTGAGGGGTCATTTAGACGTTAATTTCATCAAGTCCCTGTTAATATGGGAAGACACAGTGTCTTTGCTTAAGGCACAACTCTCCTAAACACGAGAGTCAAGTATACAACTTTAGAACACTTTCCCACCAGGAGACTCGAACCCTAGCCAGCACAGAAGCCTTCCAGCAACTGGCATAACAGGTACGCCTTAACCCTCTCCACCACCTGCTCAGACCCTTAAAAGAGATGGTAATTTCGGAGTATTTAAATACCACAAAGATCACCAGCTCCCAAGAGCACTAGAGCAAGTGAGGGGTCATTTAGACGTTAATTTCATCAAGTCCCTGTTAATATGGGAAGACACAGTGTCTTTGCTTAAGGCACAACTCTCCTAAACACGAGAGTCAAGTATACAACTTTAGAACACTTTCCCACCAGGAGACTCGAACCCTAGCCAGCACAGAAGCCTTCCAGCAACTGGCATAACAGGTACGCCTTAACCCTCTCCACCACCTGCTCAGACCCTTAAAAGAGATGGTAATTTCGGAGTATTTAAATACCACAAAGATCACCAGCTCCCAAGAGCACTAGAGCAAGTGAGGGGTCATTTAGACGTTAATTTCATCAAGTCCCTGTTAATATGGGAAGACACAGTGTCTTTGCTTAAGGCACAACTCTCCTAAACACGAGAGTCAAGTATACAACTTTAGAACACTTTCCCACCAGGAGACTCGAACCCTAGCCAGCACAGAAGCCTTCCAGCAACTGGCATAACAGGTACGCCTTAACCCTCTCCACCACCTGCTCAGACCCTTAAAAGAGATGGTAATTTCGGAGTATTTAAATACCACAAAGATCACCAGCTCCCAAGAGCACTAGAGCAAGTGAGGGGTCATTTAGACGTTAATTTCATCAAGTCCCTGTTAATATGGGAAGACACAGTGTCTTTGCTTAAGGCACAACTCTCCTAAACACGAGAGTCAAGTATACAACTTTAGAACACTTTCCCACCAGGAGACTCGAACCCTAGCCAGCACAGAAGCCTTCCAGCAACTGGCATAACAGGTACGCCTTAACCCTCTCCACCACCTGCTCAGACCCTTAAAAGAGATGGTAATTTCGGAGTATTTAAATACCACAAAGATCACCAGCTCCCAAGAGCACTAGAGCAAGTGAGGGGTCATTTAGACGTTAATTTCATCAAGTCCCTGTTAATATGGGAAGACACAGTGTCTTTGCTTAAGGCACAACTCTCCTAAACACGAGAGTCAAGTATACAACTTTAGAACACTTTCCCACCAGGAGACTCGAACCCTAGCCAGCACAGAAGCCTTCCAGCAACTGGCATAACAGGTACGCCTTAACCCTCTCCACCACCTGCTCAGACCCTTAAAAGAGATGGTAATTTCGGAGTATTTAAATACCACAAAGATCACCAGCTCCCAAGAGCACTAGAGCAAGTGAGGGGTCATTTAGACGTTAATTTCATCAAGTCCCTGTTAATATGGGAAGACACAGTGTCTTTGCTTAAGGCACAACTCTCCTAAACACGAGAGTCAAGTATACAACTTTAGAACACTTTCCCACCAGGAGACTCGAACCCTAGCCAGCACAGAAGCCTTCCAGCAACTGGCATAACAGGTACGCCTTAACCCTCTCCACCACCTGCTCAGACCCTTAAAAGAGATGGTAATTTCGGAGTATTTAAATACCACAAAGATCACCAGCTCCCAAGTGGGAAAGTGTTCTAAAGTTGTATACTTGACTCTCGTGTTTAGGAGAGTTGTGCCTTAAGCAAAGACACTATGTCTTCCCATATTAACAGGGACTTGATGAAATTAACGTCTAAATGACCCTTCACTTGCTCTAGTGCTCTTGGGAGCTGGTGATCTTTGTGGTATTTAAATACTCCGAAATTACCATCTCTTTTAAGGGTCTGAGCAGGTGGTGGAGAGGGTTAAGGCGTACCTGTTATGCCAGTTGCTGGAAGGCTTCTGTGCTGGCTAGGGTTCGAGTCTCCTGGTGGGAAAGTGTTCTAAAGTTGTATACTTGACTCTCGTGTTTAGGAGAGTTGTGCCTTAAGCAAAGACACTGTGTCTTCCCATATTAACAGGGACTTGATGAAATTAACGTCTAAATGACCCCTCACTTGCTCTAGTGCTCTTGGGAGCTGGTGATCTTTGTGGTATTTAAATACTCCGAAATTACCATCTCTTTTAAGGGTCTGAGCAGGTGGTGGAGAGGGTTAAGGCGTACCTGTTATGCCAGTTGCTGGAAGGCTTCTGTGCTGGCTAGGGTTCGAGTCTCCTGGTGGGAAAGTGTTCTAAAGTTGTATACTTGACTCTCGTGTTTAGGAGAGTTGTGCCTTAAGCAAAGACACTGTGTCTTCCCATATTAACAGGGACTTGATGAAATTAACGTCTAAATGACCCCTCACTTGCTCTAGTGCTCTTGGGAGCTGGTGATCTTTGTGGTATTTAAATACTCCGAAATTACCATCTCTTTTAAGGGTCTGAGCAGGTGGTGGAGAGGGTTAAGGCGTACCTGTTATGCCAGTTGCTGGAAGGCTTCTGTGCTGGCTAGGGTTCGAGTCTCCTGGTGGGAAAGTGTTCTAAAGTTGTATACTTGACTCTCGTGTTTAGGAGAGTTGTGCCTTAAGCAAAGACACTGTGTCTTCCCATATTAACAGGGACTTGATGAAATTAACGTCTAAATGACCCCTCACTTGCTCTAGTGCTCTTGGGAGCTGGTGATCTTTGTGGTATTTAAATACTCCGAAATTACCATCTCTTTTAAGGGTCTGAGCAGGTGGTGGAGAGGGTTAAGGCGTACCTGTTATGCCAGTTGCTGGAAGGCTTCTGTGCTGGCTAGGGTTCGAGTCTCCTGGTGGGAAAGTGTTCTAAAGTTGTATACTTGACTCTCGTGTTTAGGAGAGTTGTGCCTTAAGCAAAGACACTGTGTCTTCCCATATTAACAGGGACTTGATGAAATTAACGTCTAAATGACCCCTCACTTGCTCTAGTGCTCTTGGGAGCTGGTGATCTTTGTGGTATTTAAATACTCCGAAATTACCATCTCTTTTAAGGGTCTGAGCAGGTGGTGGAGAGGGTTAAGGCGTACCTGTTATGCCAGTTGCTGGAAGGCTTCTGTGCTGGCTAGGGTTCGAGTCTCCTGGTGGGAAAGTGTTCTAAAGTTGTATACTTGACTCTCGTGTTTAGGAGAGTTGTGCCTTAAGCAAAGACACTGTGTCTTCCCATATTAACAGGGACTTGATGAAATTAACGTCTAAATGACCCCTCACTTGCTCTAGTGCCCTTGGGAGCTGGTGATCTTTGTGGTATTTAAATACTCCGAAATTACCATCTCTTTTAAGGGTCTGAGCAGGTGGTGGAGAGGGTTAAGGCGTACCTGTTATGCCAGTTGCTGGAAGGCTTCTGTGCTGGCTAGGGTTCGAGTCTCCTGGTGGGAAAGTGTTCTAAAGTTGTATACTTGACTCTCGTGTTTAGGAGAGTTGTGCCTTAAGCAAAGACACTGTGTCTTCCCATATTAACAGGGACTTGATGAAATTAACGTCTAAATGACCCCTCACTTGCTCTAGTGCTCTTGGGAGCTGGTGATCTTTGTGGTATTTAAATACTCCGAAATTACCATCTCTTTTAAGGGTCTGAGCAGGTGGTGGAGAGGGTTAAGGCGTACCTGTTATGCCAGTTGCTGGAAGGCTTCTGTGCTGGCTAGGGTTCGAGTCTCCTGGTGGGAAAGTGTTCTAAAGTTGTATACTTGACTCTCGTGTTTAGGAGAGTTGTGCCTTAAGCAAAGACACTGTGTCTTCCCATATTAACAGGGACTTGATGAAATTAACGTCTAAATGACCCCTCACTTGCTCTAGTGCTCTTGGGAGCTGGTGATCTTTGTGGTATTTAAATACTCCGAAATTACCATCTCTTTTAAGGGTCTGAGCAGGTGGTGGAGAGGGTTAAGGCGTACCTGTTATGCCAGTTGCTGGAAGGCTTCTGTGCTGGCTAGGGTTCGAGTGTCCTGGTGGGAAAGTGTTCTAAAGTTGTATACTTGACTCTCGTGTTTAGGAGAGTTGTGCCTTAAGCAAAGACACTGTGTCTTCCCATATTAACAGGGACTTGATGAAATTAACGTCTAAATGACCCCTCACTTGCTCTAGTGCTCTTGGGAGCTGGTGATCTTTGTGGTATTTAAATACTCCGAAATTACCATCTCTTTAAAGGGTCTGAGCAGGTGGTGGAGAGGGTTAAGGCGTACCTGTTATGCCAGTTGCTGGAAGGCTTCTGTGCTGGCTAGGGTTCGAGTCTCCTGGTGGGAAAGTGTTCTAAAGTTGTATACTTGACTCTCGTGTTTAGGAGAGTTGTGCCTTAAGCAAAGACACTGTGTCTTCCCATATTAACAGGGACTTGATGAAATTAATGTCTAAATGACCCCTCACTTGCTCTAGTGCTCTTGGGAGCTGGTGATCTTTGTGGTATTTAAATACTCCGAAATTACCATCTCTTTTAAGGGTCTGAGCAGGTGGTGGAGAGGGTTAAGGCGTACCTGTTATGCCAGTTGCTGGAAGGCTTCTGTGCTGGCTAGGGTTCGAGTCTCCTGGTGGGAAAGTGTTCTAAAGTTGTATACTTGACTCTCGTGTTTAGGAGAGTTGTGCCTTAAGCAAAGACACTGTGTCTTCCCATATTAACAGGGACTTGATGAAATTAACGTCTAAATGACCCCTCACTTGCTCTAGTGCTCTTGGGAGCTGGTGATCTTTGTGGTATTTAAATACTCCGAAATTACCATCTCTTTTAAGGGTCTGAGCAGGTGGTGGAGAGAGTTAAGGCGTACCTGTTATGCCAGTTGCTGGAAGGCTTCTGTGCTGGCTAGGGTTCGAGTCTCCTGGTGGGAAAGTGTTCTAAAGTTGTATACTTGACTCTCGTGTTTAGGAGAGTTGTGCCATATATGTATATATATATATATATATATATATATATATATATATATATATATATATATATACATATATATATATATATATATATACATATATATATATATATATATATATATATATATATATATATATATATATATATGTCGTACCTAGTAGCCAGAACGCAATTCTCAGCCTACTATGCAAGGCCTGATTTGCCTAATAAGCCAAGTTTTCATGAATTAATATATTTTCTCTAATTTTTTTCTTATGAAATGATAAAGCTACCCATTTCATTATGTATGAGGTCAATTTTTTTTTATTGGAGTTAAAAATAACGTAGATATATGACCGAACCTAACCAACCCTACCTAACCTAACCTAACCTATCTTTATAGGTTAGGTTAGGTTAGGTAGCCGAAAAAGTTAGGTTAGGTTAGGTTAGGTAGGTTAGGTAGTCGAAAAACAGTTAATTCATGAAAACTTGGCTTATTAGGCAAATCGGGCCTTGAATAGTAGGCATAGAAGTGCGTTCTGGCTATTAGGTACGACATATATATATATATATATATATATATATATATGTATATATATATATATATATATATACATATATATATATATGTATATATATATATATATATATATATATATATATATATATATATACATATGTCGTACCTAGTAGCCAGAACTCACTTCTCAGCCTACTATTCAAGGCCCGATTTGCCTAATAAGCCAAGTTTTCCTGAATTAATATATTTACTATAATTTTTTTCTTATGAAATGATAAAGCAACCCTTTTCACTATGTATGAGGTCAATTTTTTTTTATTGGAGTTAAAATTAACGAAGATATATGACCGAACCTAACCAACCCTACCTAACCTAACCTAACCTATATTTATAGGTAAGGTTAGGTTAGGTAGCCAAAAAAAGCTAGGTTAGGTTAGGTTAGGTAGGTTAGGTAGACGAAAAAACATTAATTCATGAAAACTTGGCTTATTAGGCAAATCGGGCCTTGAATAGTAGGCTGAGAAGTGCGTTCTGGCTATTAGGTACGACACATATATATATATATATATATATATATATATATATATATATATATATATATATATATATATATGTCGTACCTAATAGCCAGAACGCACTTCTCAGCCTACTATTCAAGGCCCGATTTGCCTAATAAGCCAAGTTTTCATGAATTAATGTTTTTTCGTCTACCTAACCTACCTAACCTAACCTAACCTAGCTTTTTTTGGCTACCTAACCTAACCTTACCTATAAATATAGGTTAGGTAGGGTTGGTTAGGTTCGGTCATATATCTACGTTAATTTTAACTCCAATAAAAAAAAATTGACCTCATACATAGAGAAAAGGGTTGCTTTATCATTTCATAAGAAAAAAATTATAGTAAATATATTAATTCAGGAAAACTTGGCTTATTAGGCAAATCGGGCCTTGAATAGTAGGCTGAGAAGTGAGTTCTGGCTACTAGGTACGACATATATATATATATATATATATATATATATATATATATATATATATATATATATATGTCGTACCTAGTAGCCAGAACTCACTTTTTGGCCTACTATTCAAGGCCCGATTTGCCTAATAAGCCAAGTTTTCCTGAATTAATATATTTTTTCTAATTTTTTTCTTATGAAATGATAAAGCTACCCATTTCATTATGTATGAGGCCAATTTTTTTTTATTGGAGTTAAAATTAACGTAGATATATGACCGAACCTAACCAACCCTACCTAACCTAACCTAACCTATCTTTATAGGTTAGGTTTGGTTAGGTAGCCGAAAAAGTTAGGTTAGGTTAGGTTAGGTAGGTTAGGTAGTCGAAAAACAATTAATTCATGAAAACTTGGCTTACTAGGCAAATTTGGCCTTGCATAGTAGGCTGAGAAGTGAGTTCTGGCTACTAGGTACGACATATATATATATATATATATATGTCGTACCTAATAGCCAGAACGCACTTCTCAGCCTACTATTCAAGGCCCGATTTGCCTAATAAGCCAAGTTTTCCTGAATTAATATATTTACTATAATTTTTTTCTTATGAAATGATAAAGCAACCCTTTTCTCTATGTATGAGGTCAATTTTTTTTTATTGGAGTTAAAATTAACGTAGATATATGACCGAACCTAACCAACCCTACCTAACCTAACCTAACCTATATTTATAGGTAAGGTTAGGTTAGGTAGCCAAAAAAAGCTAGGTTAGGTTAGGTTAGGTAGGTTAGGTAGACGAAAAAACATTAATTCATGAAAACTTGGCTTATTAGGCAAATCGGGCCTTGAATAGTAGGCTGAGAAGTGCGTTCTGGCTATTAGGTACGACATATATATATATATATATATATATATATATATATATATATATATATATATTAACGTACTGAACTAGGTACGACATATATATATATATATATATATATATATATATATATATATATATATATATATATATATATATATATATATATATATATTGTTGGGGTTTTCACCTCTCTTCTCTCTAGTCTGGGGTAAGCAATAGTTATGCTCAAAATCACTCACCGGAGCCCTGCGGGTCTTCCCTCGATCCTCACGGCGCCACTGCACGCCAGGAGAGTCTCCCAGTCAATCTTAACGGCCTCTTATTAAGAAAGAGTGAGAACACGACTCGATCACATCAACTGTCGTGTGCCCTCCCCAACAATAGGGCTCTACGGTTAATCACAAGGTCGCCAACTGGTGTTTTTAGGTGGCCAGTAACACCATCAGTGGACTGGTGTATTCAGTGGTAGCCTTGGCAAGGTCACACTCAAAGATCAGGAATCAGGCAGGTACTTATTGTTATCACTCTATGTTTACCAGTATAATATAGCCACAAGATCTATGGAGGGGATGATAAAAACACAAAGAGAGTTTTGTATTTTACTTAAAATGTATGAAAGATGTCACAAGGCCACACAATAATCGATAAATCAACTGATCCTGACTCGGCCGGTAATTCCCACGGATATTATGCGATCACTAGAGGGCAACACTCTCCCCTCCTCATCAAGTGTCAAGAACAGCTGATCGCAATGGCCTCTCCGCGCGAACTTGGCTTGTTTTCTAGATTCACGCGCGCTGTTTCTTTAAACTTTCCAATATTACTAGAAACTCGCACACTCGATATTGGCACAAATAAACCGTATTACTCAGTTACACTGTACTCAGGCTCAAACAGTCTTTTCTACAACCAATGCTATAATGATTCACTGTAATGGCTTTACATTGTTCTTCACTCAACCATATATTATGAAATATTAACACTGGAGTTTTCAGTACTTTCTCTCGTGGGCGATAACGCAATAATTCACAGTACTCACAAATGATTATTCACTGAATGAACATAGACATATATATGGTATATAAATCAATCATCAATACATGGAAAATAAATAGTTTCTGGGCACATAGCCTAACCTCCAAATACTGGCATAATATTATATATAATTTACCACTATATGTTCATATCAAAAATCTATAGAAAGATATACACAACACAGTAAATTTATCACTGGTTCCTGGTGCCTGTACACACCAATAATCAACATGAATATTACAAGTACCCTTGATAGTACTGTCTAGCACACTGGTGCTTTATCGTGCCATGGGTGAGACTTGCTCACGACATATAAAATCCTCAGGCTAGAAAATATAGCCAAATAACATAGCTAACTAAAGGGGAATGGGGAGGGAACTAGAACCACCTACTTCACCCTATCCTCCGATAAGAGTCGAGATGTAGCTCCTGGTCCTCGTGTCGGGAACGCCCCCACACTACACGTCGTCGTGTCCTACCAGAGCCTCTCGTCGTCCCACCGTTTAGCGCGTCGTCTCCGTGCCTCCTCACTGCAGGTCCGTCCTCCTTCTTAACTTCTTGAAGGTTGGAGTCGGTCTCCTGGCCGTCGTCTTCTCCCAGCAACGGCTGTCGCCTACGTCTCAGCTACAGTCGTCCGGTTTCCCCAAATAGTCCTCTCTTCCTCAGCTACCCAGTGGCTCTGTCAGCCACTACGCTGTCACGAACTGGTGAATTGCCACAGACGTCACGTACGTCACTGCACGGCTTCACTGCTACTGGCACAGTACCTGACTGGAGCACTTGTTGCTCAAATAACCGTCAATTCCCTCTTCTGGTTCAACACATGAACTAGGGAAGACTTCTCAGAGTACTGGCGGACTTCAGGTGACGCGTAAATCCACGGTAGTGGGAATAACTGTCCAACTGACAGGACCATCCGTCGCACGTCCGACCTCTATGACGTGTCGTGTCTGACTGCTGGCGCCAGCCCGGCGCACTGGCCGGACCCCCTTCCTTCGTGACGTCACTTTTACTACGGGAGGTTTTCATTGGCTCCTGGTGCCACATTGCTGTCGGTGACCAATCCGGTGCCACTGACGTCACACGGTTTTGGCGGGAGATCAGGGAAGCAAGCGCCATCTTGGCTCCCTAAAGGGCCTATACCACAGGCCAAAATATTACTATTTCACAAATTTCTCGGCTCTCCGAGAACACTTCACTCTCTCCCATATATCGAATTGTACCCTGCAACGTAGAGAATGCTCGGGAAAAGTAGACATGACTCTTACTGCAGGCGTGGGAGAATTATAAGGGGGGAACTCCGTCACATACCCCTCCCCTTAAAATAAGAGTCATGTCTGGTTAGTGGATGCGGGATAGGGCATCCGCTACTACGTCGTCCTTCCCCTTGATGTGCTTGACCTTGATCCTTGTCAGACTCTCAGTGCTGGTGAGACTGGTGCCGTCCGCCCTGGACCACTTACTTTCCTCCTCCGGGAGTTCTCGGTCCCTCGGTACACTCAGACCCGTCTTCCGCTGGGTTTCTCGGGACATCGTTCCGTCCTGCTTGTCGGCTCTTCCTTCCACAGTGAAGAAAGTTTTCAGGCGGTCCATGCGACACACCTGTTTCTTCCGGGGTCCATCCGGCTTCCCAATCTCGTACGACACTGGACCCAACCGTCGCAGCACTCGGTATGGTTTCTTGAACCGCGACCTGGTCACTCTACCTTTACCTGGCAGCACAACCATTACTTTGGATCCGGCCTGAAAATCCCTCTGCGCAGCTCTCCTGTCGTACCACTCCGACATCTTACGTTGCGCCTTCTTCAGGAGTTTCCTAGCCATTTCCTTCGCTCTAGTGAGACGTTCTTTGAACTTCTGGACATATTTATTCACCGTTCCCACGGTTGCTCCTGGCGTCCATCGTTCCTTCATCATGAATAGCATGGCATATATAATATAGATAAATGGAAAGTAAGCCTTCTCAGGACCCACACGTCCTCCTTCGGCCTTACTAACCAACTCGGGGAACTCCTCCTGCTGTAACTCTCCGAGACGAGTGCGGTTTACCCCTGGAGAACCGGTGAGTGTCACCTGCAACTCATCATTCGGGCTACTCTCGCCTTCCACTCGTTCTCTGGGTCCTACGCAGAGGTGATCTGTTCCCAGGCTGTCAGTCGTCTCCTCAGCCCCATCAGATCCACAACCTCCTTGTCCTTCGCGTCGTCTTGGTATCACAGCACAAACTGGGATCGCCACCGGTGCGATTCCCTTCTCGCCCCCACAGGCGTTCCACTCTCCGCCTGCCTCCTTGTATTGTTCTAGGCATTCTTCGCCTTTCACAAGATGCGGGAGGACATATCCTCCACACGCGTCATTCCCCAAGATGACCTGTGCCTCCATCTTGGGCATTGATGTACAGACTCCCACCACAAGGGTTTGGCAGCCATAATCGGAATTTAAAGTTACCTGGTGTAGGGGCATCCTCACTGGGCCTCCCACAGTGGCCACCCGTGCCACCCCCACACTGGTACTTTCGTAACCCTCGGGGAACAGGGTTTCACTTACCAGGGTAAAGTCAGCCCCGGTGTCTCTTAGCATCTTCACTGGGATGGGGTCTGCGACCCCCATCCTTACGGTTCCTTGACACATGAATGGGTGAACTTTCTTCTCCCCATTCAGCACGGGTTCATCCCGCACTCCCTCGGCCCTCTGGTCCTCGAACATCACTAAAGCAACGTGTCCCCGCTGCTTAGGGCGTCTGCATTCCCGCGCGACGTGTCCGATTATTCCGCAGTTGTAGCAGCGGCCCCTCGGCGGAGACCATCCGCCACCGCTCGCCTTAGCACTGCCTCCAGAGACCGTCACACCCTGTGTCTTTCTCGCCTCACTTATCGTTTCCTTCGTTGCAGTAACAACGTCCGGGCTCTCATCTTGGCTCTCCTCTATCGGCTCTGCAGCACCTTTTGTTCCTCTGTCGTCCCATCTCGAGCGGTGGGACTTGGGAGAACTCACTCCTGTCCTCCATCCATTCGTCCTCCTATAATTCCTACTGCCTCCGGAGTACGCGGGTGATCGATGCTGTCCCTCTCGGCTTGGGCGTAGTACTTCCTCTAACATGTCGGCTCGGTCGGCTGCGGCCCTTAGGTTCTTTATGTCCGCCTCCTTTATCCTCAGCCTGATCTCAGGAGAGAGCACGGACATAAACTTTTCCATGGCCACTAGTTCCTTGATCTCTTCGTCCGACCTCGCTTCCTCGGAGTCCAGCCACTTAAGGAGCTTTCTTTCTATGTGCCTCGCCGTCTCCGCATACGATTTTCCTGGTGACCGGGTACATTCTCTAAACCTCTTTCTGTAACACTCTGGCGTGAGCTTAAAGGAACGGAGCACAGCTCGTTTTACCACATCGTAGTTAGTGCATTCCTGGAAGTCGAGCATAGTGAAGGCTTCACGAGCTTCACCTGTGAGCCTCCCTTGGACCAACTCCGCCCACTCCGCCCTCGGCCACCTCTTCATAGCAGCAACTCTCTCAAAGTGATCGAAGAAACTTTCGGCTTCACTAGGCACATAGACCGGCAGGTCTCGTTCCCTCACTCGTCAGTCTTCCTGTGGCGGGGCAGGGGCACCTAGTCCCAGTTCAATTCGCTTCAGCTCTACTTCCTTTTTGGCTTCTATTTCATATCGTCTCAGCCCAACTTCTCGCTCGTGTTCTTCCTGGCGTAGCTGTACTTCTAGCTCCTCACGCCTCAGCTGCGCTTCTGCTTCTCGCTCTTGCTCTTCCCGGCGCAGCTGTGCTTCTCGTTCCTCACGCTGCATCTGTGCTTCTCGCTCTTGCTCTTCTTTGCGCTGCTGTGCTTCTGCTTCTCGCTTTTCTCTGCGCTGCTGTGCTTCTGCTTCTCGCTCTTCTCTGCGCTGCTGTGCTTCCAGCTGCAGCTTCATTATTTCCAGCTTTATGCTGTGCCTGCTGCCGCTGGATCCCCTGCTGCTTCCAGCAATACTCAGGTGTTCACCCTCACTGGCAGGTGTTTGGGGCCGTTCCTCCCCCAAAGCTTCGTCTCGAGCCTTGAGCTGAGCCATTATCTCTAGTCTTCTTTCACCAACTCTGGCAAATTTCAGCTTTATTCCAAAATGATTCGCTATAGCCTGTAACTGTGCCTTGGTGCACTCTTCCAGCACCTGTTCGTCTCTAGAGTCAATAAACCTCGTCACTTTCTCATCCTCCATCTTGTGCTATGAGTGATAACCTTCACCTGATCTCTAACACCACTGCCAAGTACCACTGCAACCTTTACTTCGATCGATATCCTGGCAAGGTCGCCAATGTTGGGGTTTTCACCTCTCTTCTTTCTAGTCTGGGGTAAGCAATAGTTATGCTCAAAATCACTCACCGGAGCCCTGCGGGTCTTCCCTCGATCCTCACGGCGCCACTGCACGCCAGGAGAGTCTCCCAGTCAATCTTAACGGCCTCTTATTAAGAAAGAGTGAGAACACGACTCGATCACATCGACTGTCGTGTGCCCTCCCCAACAATAGGGCTCTACGGTTAATCACAAGGTCGCCAACTGGTGTTTTTAGGTGGCCAGTAACACCATCAGTGGACTGGTGTATTCAGTGGTAGCCTTGGCAAGGTCACACTCAAAGATCAGGAATCAGGCAGGTACTTATTGTTATCACTCTATGTTTACCAGTATAATATAGCCACAAGATCTATGGAGGGGATGATAAAAACACAAAGAGAGTTTTGTATTTTACTTAAAATGTATGAAAGATGTCACAAGGCCACACAATAATCGATAAATCAACTGATCCTGACTCGGCCGGTAATTCCCACGGATATTATGCGATCACTAGAGGGCAGCACTCTCCCCTCCTCATCAAGTGTCAAGAACAGCTGATCGCAATGGCCTCTCCGCGCGAACTTGGCTTGTTTTCTAGATTCACGCGTGCTGTTTCTTTAAACTTTCCAATATTACTAGAAACTCGCACACTCGATATTGGCACAAATAAACCGTATTACTCAGTTACACTGTACTCAGGCTCAAACAGTCTTTTCTACAACCAATGCTATAATGATTCACTGTAATGGCTTTACATTGTTCTTCACTCAACCATATATTATGAAATATTAACTCTGGAGTTTTCAGTACTTTCTCTCGTGGGCGATAACGCAATAATTCACTGTACTCACAAATGATTATTCACTGAATGAACATAGACATATATATGGTATATAAATCAATCATCAATACATGGAAAATAAATAGTTTCTGGGCACATAGCCTAACCTCCAAATACTGGCATAATATTATATATAATTTACCACTATATGTTCATATCAAAAATCTATAGAAAGATATACACAACACAGTAAATTTATCACTGGTTCCTGGTGCCTGTACACACCAATAATCAACATGAATATTACAAGTACCCTTGATAGTACTGTCTAGCACACTGGTGCTTTATCGTGCCATGGGTGAGACTTGCTCACGACATATAAAATCCTCAGGCTAGAAAATATAGCCAAATAACATAGCTAACTAAAGGGGAATGGGGAGGGAACTAGAACCACCTACTTCACCCTATCCTCCGATAAGAGTCGAGATGTAGCTCCTGGTCCTCGTGTCGGGAACGCCCCCACACTACACGTCGTCGTGTCCTACCAGAGCCTCTCGTCGTCCCACCGTTTAGCGCGTCGTCTCCGTGCCTCCTCACTGCAGGTCCGTCCTCCTTCTTAACTTCTTGAAGGTTGGAGTCGGTCTCCTGGCCGTCGTCTTCTCCCAGCAACGGCTGTCGCCTACGTCTCAGCTACAGTCGTCCGGTTTCCCCAAATAGTCCTCTCTTCCTCAGCTACCCAGTGGCTCTGTCAGCCACTACGCTGTCACGAACTGGTGAATTGCCACAGACGTCACGTACGTCACTGCACGGCTTCACTGCTACTGGCACAGTACCTGACTGGAGCACTTGTTGCTCAAATAACCGTCAATTCCCTCTTCTGGTTCAGCACATGAACTAGGGAAGACTTCTCAGAGTACTGGCGGACTTCAGGTGACGCGTAAATCCACGGTAGTGGGAATAACTGTCCAACTGACAGGACCATCCGTCGCACGTCCGACCTCTATGACGTGTCGTGTCTGACTGCTGGCGCCAGCCCGGCGCGCTGGCCGGACCCCCTTCCTTCGTGACGTCACTTTTACTACGGGAGGTTTTCATTGGCTCCTGGTGCCACATTGCTGTCGGTGACCAATCCGGTGCCACTGACGTCACACGGTTTTGGCGGGAGATCAGGGAAGCAAGCGCCATCTTGGCTCCCTAAAGGGCCTATACCACAGGCCAAAATATTACTATTTCACAAATTTCTCGGCTCTCCGAGAACACTTCACTCTCTCCCATATATCGAATTGTACCCTGCAACGTAGAGAATGCTCGGGAAAAGTAGACATGACTCTTACTGCAGGCGTGGGAGAATTATAAGGGGGGAACTCCGTCACATACCCCTCCCCTTAAAATAAGAGTCATGTCTGGTTAGTGGATGCGGGATAGGGCATCCGCTACTACGTCGTCCTTCCCCTTGATGTGCTTGACCTTGATCCTTGTCAGACTCTCAGTGCTGGTGAGACTGGTGCCGTCCGCCCTGGACCACTTACTTTCCTCCTCCGGGAGTTCTCGGTCCCTCGGTACACTCAGACCCGTCTTCCGCTGGGTTTCTCGGGACATCGTTCCGTCCTGCTTGTCGGCTCTTCCTTCCACAGTGAAGAAAGTTTTCAGGCGGTCCATGCGACACACCTGTTTCTTCCGGGGTCCATCCGGCTTCCCAATCTCGTACGACACTGGACCCAACCGTCGCAGCACTCGGTATGGTCTCTTGAACCGCGACCTGGTCACTCTACCTTTACCTGGCAGCACAACCATTACTTTGGATCCGGCCTGAAAATCCCTCTGCGCAGCTCTCCTGTCGTACCACTCCGACATCTTACGTTGCGCCTTCTTCAGGAGTTTCCTAGCCATTTCCTTCGCTCTAGTGAGACGTTCTTTGAACTTCTGGACATATTTATTCACCGTTCCCACGGTTGCTCCTGGCGTCCATCGTTCCTTCATCATGAATAGCATGGCATATATAATATAGATAAATGGAAAGTAAGCCTTCTCAGGACCCACACGTCCTCCTTCGGCCTTACTAACCAACTCGGGGAACTCCTCCTGCTGTAACTCTCCGAGACGAGTGCGGTTTACCCCTGGAGAACCGGTGAGTGTCACCTGCAACTCATCATTCGGGCTACTCTCGCCTTCCACTCGTTCTCTGGGTCCTACGCAGAGGTGATCTGTTCCCAGGCTGTCAGTCGTCTCCTCAGCCCCATCAGATCCACAACCTCCTTGTCCTTCGCGTCGTCTTGGTATCACAGCACAAACTGGGATCGCCACCGGTGCGATTCCCTTCTCGCCCCCACAGGCGTTCCACTCTCCGCCTGCCTCCTTGTATTGTTCTAGGCATTCTTCGCCTTTCACAAGATGCGGGAGGACATATCCTCCACACGCGTCATTCCCCAAGATGACCTGTGCCTCCATCTTGGGCATTGATGTACAGACTCCCACCACAAGGGTTTGGCAGCCATAATCGGAATTTAAAGTTACCTGGTGTAGGGGCATCCTCACTGGGCCTCCCACAGTGGCCACCCGTGCCACCCCCACACTGGTACTTTCGTAACCCTCGGGGAACAGGGTTTCACTTACCAGGGTAAAGTCAGCCCCGGTGTCTCTTAGCATCTTCACTGGGATGGGGTCTGCGACCCCCATCCTTACGGTTCCTTGACACATGAATGGGTGAACTTTCTTCTCCCCATTCAGCACGGGTTCATCCCGCACTCCCTCGGCCCTCTGGTCCTCGAACATCACTAAAGCAACGTGTCCCCGCTGCTTAGGGCGTCTGCATTCCCGCGCGACGTGTCCGATTATTCCGCAGTTGTAGCAGCGGCCCCTCGGCGGAGACCATCCGCCACCGCTCGCCTTAGCACTGCCTCCAGAGACCGTCACACCCTGTGTCTTTCTCGCCTCACTTATCGTTTCCTTCGTTGCAGTAACAACGTCCGGGCTCTCATCTTGGCTCTCCTCTATCGGCTCTGCAGCACCTTTTGTTCCTCTGTCGTCCCATCTCGAGCGGTGGGACTTGGGAGAACTCACTCCTGTCCTCCATCCATTCGTCCTCCTATAATTCCTACTGCCTCCGGAGTACGCGGGTGATCGATGCTGTCCCTCTCGGCTTGGGCGTAGTACTTCCTCTAACATGTCGGCTCGGTCGGCTGCGGCCCTTAGGTTCTTTATGTCCGCCTCCTTTATCCTCAGCCTGATCTCAGGAGAGAGCACGGACATAAACTTTTCCATGGCCACTAGTTCCTTGATCTCTTCGTCCGACCTCGCTTCCTCTGAGTCCAGCCACTTAAGGAGCTTTCTTTCTATGTGCCTCGCCGTCTCCGCATACGATTTTCCTGGTGACCGGGTACATTCTCTAAACCTCTTTCTGTAACACTCTGGCGTGAGCTTAAAGGAACGGAGCACAGCTCGTTTTACCACATCGTAGTTAGTGCATTCCTGGAAGTCGAGCATAGTGAAGGCTTCACGAGCTTCACCTGTGAGCCTCCCTTGGACCAACTCCGCCCACTCCGCCCTCGGCCACCTCTTCATAGCAGCAACTCTCTCAAAGTGATCGAAGAAACTTTCGGCTTCACTAGGCACATAGACCGGCAGGTCTCGTTCCCTCACTCGTCGGTCTTCCTGTGGCGGGGCAGGGGCACCTAGTCCCAGTTCAATTCGCTTCAGCTCTACTTCCTTTTTGGCTTCTATTTCATATCGTCTCAGCCCAACTTCTCGCTCGTGTTCTTCCTGGCGTAGCTGTACTTCTAGCTCCTCACGCCTCAGCTGCGCTTCTGCTTCTCGCTCTTGCTCTTCCCGGCGCAGCTGTGCTTCTCGTTCCTCACGCTGCATCTGTGCTTCTCGCTCTTGCTCTTCTTTGCGCTGCTGTGCTTCTGCTTCTCGCTTTTCTCTGCGCTGCTGTGCTTCTGCTTCTCGCTCTTCTCTGCGCTGCTGTGCTTCCAGCTGCAGCTTCATTATTTCCAGCTTTATGCTGTGCCTGCTGCCGCTGGATCCCCTGCTGCTTCCAGCAATACTCAGGTGTTCACCCTCACTGGCAGGTGTTTGGGGCCGTTCCTCCCCCAAAGCTTCGTCTCGAGCCTTGAGCTGAGCCATTATCTCTAGTCTTCTTTCACCAACTCTGGCAAATTTCAGCTTTATTCCAAAATGATTCGCTATAGCCTGTAACTGTGCCTTGGTGCACTCTTCCAGCACCTGTTCGTCTCTAGAGTCAATAAACCTCGTCACTTTCTCATCCTCCATCTTGTGCTATGAGTGATAACCTTCACCTGATCTCTAACACCACTGCCAAGTACCACTGCAACCTTTACTTCGATCGATATCCTGGCAAGGTCGCCAATGTTGGGGTTTTCACCTCTCTTCTTTCTAGTCTGGGGTAAGCAATAGTTATGCTCAAAATCACTCACCGGAGCCCTGCGGGTCTTCCCTCGATCCTCACGGCGCCACTGCACGCCAGGAGAGTCTCCCAGTCAATCTTAACGGCCTCTTATTAAGAAAGAGTGAGAACACGACTCGATCACATCGACTGTCGTGTGCCCTCCCCAACAATAGGGCTCTACGGTTAATCACAAGGTCGCCAACTGGTGTTTTTAGGTGGCCAGTAACACCATCAGTGGACTGGTGTATTCAGTGGTAGCCTTGGCAAGGTCACACTCAAAGATCAGGAATCAGGCAGGTACTTATTGTTATCACTCTATGTTTACCAGTATAATATAGCCACAAGATCTATGGAGGGGATGATAAAAACACAAAGAGAGTTTTGTATTTTACTTAAAATGTATGAAAGATGTCACAAGGCCACACAATAATCGATAAATCAACTGATCCTGACTCGGCCGGTAATTCCCACGGATATTATGCGATCACTAGAGGGCAGCACTCTCCCCCTCCTCATCAAGTGTCAAGAACAGCTGATCGCAATGGCCTCTCCGCGCGAACTTGGCTTGTTTTCTAGATTCACGCGTGCTGTTTCTTTAAACTTTCCAATATTACTAGAAACTCGCACACTCGATATTGGCACAAATAAACCGTATTACTCAGTTACACTGTACTCAGGCTCAAACAGTCTTTTCTACAACCAATGCTATAATGATTCACTGTAATGGCTTTACATTGTTCTTCACTCAACCATATATTATGAAATATTAACTCTGAAGTTTTCAGTACTTTCTCTCGTGGGCGATAACGCAATAATTCACTGTACTCACAAATGATTATTCACTGAATGAACATAGACATATATATGGTATATAAATCAATCATCAATACATGGAAAATAAATAGTTTCTGGGCACATAGCCTAACCTCCAAATACTGGCATAATATTATATATAATTTACCACTATATGTTCATATCAAAAATCTATAGAAAGATATACACAACACAGTAAATTTATCACTGGTTCCTGGTGCCTGTACACACCAATAATCAACATGAATATTACAAGTACCCTTGATAGTACTGTCTAGCACACTGGTGCTTTATCGTGCCATGGGTGAGACTTGCTCACGACATATAAAATCCTCAGGCTAGAAAATATAGCCAAATAACATAGCTAACTAAAGGGGAATGGGGAGGGAACTAGAACCACCTACTTCACCCTATCCTCCGATAAGAGTCGAGATGTAGCTCCTGGTCCTCGTGTCGGGAACGCCCCCACACTACACGTCGTCGTGTCCTACCAGAGCCTCTCGTCGTCCCACCGTTTAGCGCGTCGTCTCCGTGCCTCCTCACTGCAGGTCCGTCCTCCTTCTTAACTTCTTGAAGGTTGGAGTCGGTCTCCTGGCCGTCGTCTTCTCCCAGCAACGGCTGTCGCCTACGTCTCAGCTACAGTCGTCCGGTTTCCCCAAATAGTCCTCTCTTCCTCAGCTACCCAGTGGCTCTGTCAGCCACTACGCTGTCACGAACTGGTGAATTGCCACAGACGTCACGTACGTCACTGCACGGCTTCACTGCTACTGGCACAGTACCTGACTGGAGCACTTGTTGCTCAAATAACCGTCAATTCCCTCTTCTGGTTCAACACATGAACTAGGGAAGACTTCTCAGAGTACTGGCAGACTTCAGGTGACGCGTAAATCCACGGTAGTGGGAATAACTGTCCAACTGACAGGACCATCCGTCGCACGTCCGACCTCTATGACGTGTCGTGTCTGACTGCTGGCGCCAGCCCGGCGCGCTGGCCGGACCCCCTTCCTTCGTGACGTCACTTTTACTACGGGAGGTTTTCATTGGCTCCTGGTGCCACATTGCTGTCGGTGACCAATCCGGTGCCACTGACGTCACACGGTTTTGGCGGGAGATCAGGGAAGCAAGCGCCATCTTGGCTCCCTAAAGGGCCTATACCACAGGCCAAAATATTACTATTTCACAAATTTCTCGGCTCTCCGAGAACACTTCACTCTCTCCCATATATCGAATTGTACCCTGCAACGTAGAGAATGCTCGGGAAAAGTAGACATGACTCTTACTGCAGGCGTGGGAGAATTATAAGGGGGGAACTCCGTCACATACCCCTCCCCTTAAAATAAGAGTCATGTCTGGTTAGTGGATGCGGGATAGGGCATCCGCTACTACGTCGTCCTTCCCCTTGATGTGCTTGACCTTGATCCTTGTCAGACTCTCAGTGCTGGTGAGACTGGTGCCGTCCGCCCTGGACCACTTACTTTCCTCCTCCGGGAGTTCTCGGTCCCTCGGTACACTCAGACCCGTCTTCCGCTGGGTTTCTCGGGACATCGTTCCGTCCTGCTTGTCGGCTCTTCCTTCCACAGTGAAGAAAGTTTTCAGGCGGTCCATGCGACACACCTGTTTCTTCCGGGGTCCATCCGGCTTCCCAATCTCGTACGACACTGGACCCAACCGTCGCAGCACTCGGTATGGTCTCTTGAACCGCGACCTGGTCACTCTACCTTTACCTGGCAGCACAACCATTACTTTGGATCCGGCCTGAAAATCCCTCTGCGCAGCTCTCCTGTCGTACCACTCCGACATCTTACGTTGCGCCTTCTTCAGGAGTTTCCTAGCCATTTCCTTCGCTCTAGTGAGACGTTCTTTGAACTTCTGGACATATTTATTCACCGTTCCCACGGTTGCTCCTGGCGTCCATCGTTCCTTCATCATGAATAGCATGGCATATATAATATAGATAAATGGAAAGTAAGCCTTCTCAGGACCCACACGTCCTCCTTCGGCCTTACTAACCAACTCGGGGAACTCCTCCTGCTGTAACTCTCCGAGACGAGTGCGGTTTACCCCTGGAGAACCGGTGAGTGTCACCTGCAACTCATCATTCGGGCTACTCTCGCCTTCCACTCGTTCTCTGGGTCCTACGCAGAGGTGATCTGTTCCCAGGCTGTCAGTCGTCTCCTCAGCCCCATCAGATCCACAACCTCCTTGTCCTTCGCGTCGTCTTGGTATCACAGCACAAACTGGGATCGCCACCGGTGCGATTCCCTTCTCGCCCCCACAGGCGTTCCACTCTCCGCCTGCCTCCTTGTATTGTTCTAGGCATTCTTCGCCTTTCACAAGATGCGGGAGGACATATCCTCCACACGCGTCATTCCCCAAGATGACCTGTGCCTCCATCTTGGGCATTGATGTACAGACTCCCACCACAAGGGTTTGGCAGCCATAATCGGAATTTAAAGTTACCTGGTGTAGGGGCATCCTCACTGGGCCTCCCACAGTGGCCACCCGTGCCACCCCCACACTGGTACTTTCGTAACCCTCGGGGAACAGGGTTTCACTTACCAGGGTAAAGTCAGCCCCGGTGTCTCTTAGCATCTTCACTGGGATGGGGTCTGCGACCCCCATCCTTACGGTTCCTTGACACATGAATGGGTGAACTTTCTTCTCCCCATTCAGCACGGGTTCATCCCGCACTCCCTCGGCCCTCTGGTCCTCGAACATCACTAAAGCAACGTGTCCCCGCTGCTTAGGGCGTCTGCATTCCCGCGCGACGTGTCCGATTATTCCGCAGTTGTAGCAGCGGCCCCTCGGCGGAGACCATCCGCCACCGCTCGCCTTAGCACTGCCTCCAGAGACCGTCACACCCTGTGTCTTTCTCGCCTCACTTATCGTTTCCTTCGTTGCAGTAACAACGTCCGGGCTCTCATCTTGGCTCTCCTCTATCGGCTCTGCAGCACCTTTTGTTCCTCTGTCGTCCCATCTCGAGCGGTGGGACTTGGGAGAACTCACTCCTGTCCTCCATCCATTCGTCCTCCTATAATTCCTACTGCCTCCGGAGTACGCGGGTGATCGATGCTGTCCCTCTCGGCTTGGGCGTAGTACTTCCTCTAACATGTCGGCTCGGTCGGCTGCGGCCCTTAGGTTCTTTATGTCCGCCTCCTTTATCCTCAGCCTGATCTCAGGAGAGAGCACGGACATAAACTTTTCCATGGCCACTAGTTCCTTGATCTCTTCGTCCGACCTCGCTTCCTCTGAGTCCAGCCACTTAAGGAGCTTTCTTTCTATGTGCCTCGCCGTCTCCGCATACGATTTTCCTGGTGACCGGGTACATTCTCTAAACCTCTTTCTGTAACACTCTGGCGTGAGCTTAAAGGAACGGAGCACAGCTCGTTTTACCACATCGTAGTTAGTGCATTCCTGGAAGTCGAGCATAGTGAAGGCTTCACGAGCTTCACCTGTGAGCCTCCCTTGGACCAACTCCGCCCACTCCGCCCTCGGCCACCTCTTCATAGCAGCAACTCTCTCAAAGTGATCGAAGAAACTTTCGGCTTCACTAGGCACATAGACCGGCAGGTCTCGTTCCCTCACTCGTCGGTCTTCCTGTGGCGGGGCAGGGGCACCTAGTCCCAGTTCAATTCGCTTCAGCTCTACTTCCTTTTTGGCTTCTATTTCATATCGTCTCAGCCCAACTTCTCGCTCGTGTTCTTCCTGGCGTAGCTGTACTTCTAGCTCCTCACGCCTCAGCTGCGCTTCTGCTTCTCGCTCTTGCTCTTCCCGGCGCAGCTGTGCTTCTCGTTCCTCACGCTGCATCTGTGCTTCTCGCTCTTGCTCTTCTTTGCGCTGCTGTGCTTCTGCTTCTCGCTTTTCTCTGCGCTGCTGTGCTTCTGCTTCTCGCTCTTCTCTGCGCTGCTGTGCTTCCAGCTGCAGCTTCATTATTTCCAGCTTTATGCTGTGCCTGCTGCCGCTGGATCCCCTGCTGCTTCCAGCAATACTCAGGTGTTCACCCTCACTGGCAGGTGTTTGGGGCCGTTCCTCCCCCAAAGCTTCGTCTCGAGCCTTGAGCTGAGCCATTATCTCTAGTCTTCTTTCACCAACTCTGGCAAATTTCAGCTTTATTCCAAAATGATTCGCTATAGCCTGTAACTGTGCCTTGGTGCACTCTTCCAGCACCTGTTCGTCTCTAGAGTCAATAAACCTCGTCACTTTCTCATCCTCCATCTTGTGCTATGAGTGATAACCTTCACCTGATCTCTAACACCACTGCCAAGTACCACTGCAACCTTTACTTCGATCGATATCCTGGCAAGGTCGCCAATGTTGGGGTTTTCACCTCTCTTCTTTCTAGTCTGGGGTAAGCAATAGTTATGCTCAAAATCACTCACCGGAGCCCTGCGGGTCTTCCCTCGATCCTCACGGCGCCACTGCACGCCAGGAGAGTCTCCCAGTCAATCTTAACGGCCTCTTATTAAGAAAGAGTGAGAACACGACTCGATCACATCGACTGTCGTGTGCCCTCCCCAACAATAGGGCTCTACGGTTAATCACAAGGTCGCCAACTGGTGTTTTTAGGTGGCCAGTAACACCATCAGTGGACTGGTGTATTCAGTGGTAGCCTTGGCAAGGTCACACTCAAAGATCAGGAATCAGGCAGGTACTTATTGTTATCACTCTATGTTTACCAGTATAATATAGCCACAAGATCTATGGAGGGGATGATAAAAACACAAAGAGAGTTTTGTATTTTACTTAAAATGTATGAAAGATGTCACAAGGCCACACAATAATCGATAAATCAACTGATCCTGACTCGGCCGGTAATTCCCACGGATATTATGCGATCACTAGAGGGCAGCACTCTCCCCCTCCTCATCAAGTGTCAAGAACAGCTGATCGCAATGGCCTCTCCGCGCGAACTTGGCTTGTTTTCTAGATTCACGCGTGCTGTTTCTTTAAACTTTCCAATATTACTAGAAACTCGCACACTCGATATTGGCACAAATAAACCGTATTACTCAGTTACACTGTACTCAGGCTCAAACAGTCTTTTCTACAACCAATGCTATAATGATTCACTGTAATGGCTTTACATTGTTCTTCACTCAACCATATATTATGAAATATTAACTCTGAAGTTTTCAGTACTTTCTCTCGTGGGCGATAACGCAATAATTCACTGTACTCACAAATGATTATTCACTGAATGAACATAGACATATATATGGTATATAAATCAATCATCAATACATGGAAAATAAATAGTTTCTGGGCACATAGCCTAACCTCCAAATACTGGCATAATATTATATATAATTTACCACTATATGTTCATATCAAAAATCTATAGAAAGATATACACAACACAGTAAATTTATCACTGGTTCCTGGTGCCTGTACACACCAATAATCAACATGAATATTACAAGTACCCTTGATAGTACTGTCTAGCACACTGGTGCTTTATCGTGCCATGGGTGAGACTTGCTCACGACATATAAAATCCTCAGGCTAGAAAATATAGCCAAATAACATAGCTAACTAAAGGGGAATGGGGAGGGAACTAGAACCACCTACTTCACCCTATCCTCCGATAAGAGTCGAGATGTAGCTCCTGGTCCTCGTGTCGGGAACGCCCCCACACTACACGTCGTCGTGTCCTACCAGAGCCTCTCGTCGTCCCACCGTTTAGCGCGTCGTCTCCGTGCCTCCTCACGGCAGGTCCGTCCTCCTTCTTAACTTCTTGAAGGTTGGAGTCGGTCTCCTGGCCGTCGTCTTCTCCCAGCAACGGCTGTCGCCTACGTCTCAGCTACAGTCGTCCGGTTTCCCCAAATAGTCCTCTCTTCCTCAGCTACCCAGTGGCTCTGTCAGCCACTACGCTGTCACGAACTGGTGAATTGCCACAGACGTCACGTACGTCACTGCACGGCTTCACTGCTACTGGCACAGTACCTGACTGGAGCACTTGTTGCTCAAATAACCGTCAATTCCCTCTTCTGGTTCAACACATGAACTAGGGAAGACTTCTCAGAGTACTGGCAGACTTCAGGTGACGCGTAAATCCACGGTAGTGGGAATAACTGTCCAACTGACAGGACCATCCGTCGCACGTCCGACCTCTATGACGTGTCGTGTCTGACTGCTGGCGCCAGCCCGGCGCGCTGGCCGGACCCCCTTCCTTCGTGACGTCACTTTTACTACGGGAGGTTTTCATTGGCTCCTGGTGCCACATTGCTGTCGGTGACCAATCCGGTGCCACTGACGTCACACGGTTTTGGCGGGAGATCAGGGAAGCAAGCGCCATCTTGGCTCCCTAAAGGGCCTATACCACAGGCCAAAATATTACTATTTCACAAATTTCTCGGCTCTCCGAGAACACTTCACTCTCTCCCATATATCGAATTGTACCCTGCAACGTAGAGAATGCTCGGGAAAAGTAGACATGACTCTTACTGCAGGCGTGGGAGAATTATAAGGGGGGAACTCCGTCACATACCCCTCCCCTTAAAATAAGAGTCATGTCTGGTTAGTGGATGCGGGATAGGGCATCCGCTACTACGTCGTCCTTCCCCTTGATGTGCTTGACCTTGATCCTTGTCAGACTCTCAGTGCTGGTGAGACTGGTGCCGTCCGCCCTGGACCACTTACTTTCCTCCTCCGGGAGTTCTCGGTCCCTCGGTACACTCAGACCCGTCTTCCGCTGGGTTTCTCGGGACATCGTTCCGTCCTGCTTGTCGGCTCTTCCTTCCACAGTGAAGAAAGTTTTCAGGCGGTCCATGCGACACACCTGTTTCTTCCGGGGTCCATCCGGCTTCCCAATCTCGTACGACACTGGACCCAACCGTCGCAGCACTCGGTATGGTCTCTTGAACCGCGACCTGGTCACTCTACCTTTACCTGGCAGCACAACCATTCCTTTGGATCCGGCCTGAAAATCCCTCTGCGCAGCTCTCCTGTCGTACCACTCCGACATCTTACGTTGCGCCTTCTTCAGGAGTTTCCTAGCCATTTCCTTCGCTCTAGTGAGACGTTCTTTGAACTTCTGGACATATTTATTCACCGTTCCCACGGTTGCTCCTGGCGTCCATCGTTCCTTCATCATGAATAGCATGGCATATATAATATAGATAAATGGAAAGTAAGCCTTCTCAGGACCCACACGTCCTCCTTTGGCCTTACTAACCAACTCGGGGAACTCCTCCTGCTGTAACTCTCCGAGACGAGTGCGGTTTACCCCTGGAGAACCGGTGAGTGTCACCTGCAACTCATCATTCGGGCTACTCTCGCCTTCCACTCGTTCTCTGGGTCCTACGCAGAGGTGATCTGTTCCCAGGCTGTCAGTCGTCTCCTCAGCCCCATCAGATCCACAACCTCCTTGTCCTTCGCGTCGTCTTGGTATCACAGCACAAACTGGGATCGCCACCGGTGCGATTCCCTTCTCGCCCCCACAGGCATTCCACTCTCCGCCTGCCTCCTTGTATTGTTCTAGGCATTCTTCGCCTTTCACAAGATGCGGGAGGACATATCCTCCACACGCGTCATTCCCCAAGATGACCTGTGCCTCCATCTTGGGCATTGATGTACAGACTCCCACCACAAGGGTTTGGCAGCCATAATCGGAATTTAAAGTTACCTGGTGTAGGGGCATCCTCACTGGGCCTCCCACAGTGGCCACCCGTGCCACCCCTACACTGGTACTTTCGTAACCCTCGGGGAACAGGGTTTCACTTACCAGGGTAAAGTCAGCCCCGGTGTCTCTTAGCATCTTCACTGGGATGGGGTCTGCGACCCCCATCCTTACGGTTCCTTGACACATGAATGGGTGAACTTTCTTCTCCCCATTCAGCACGGGTTCATCCCGCACTCCCTCGGCCCTCTGGTCCTCGAACATCACTAAAGCAACGTGTCCCCGCTGCTTAGGGCGTCTGCATTCCCGCGCGACGTGTCCGATTATTCAGCAGTTGTAGCAGCGGCCCCTCGGCGGAGACCATCCGCCACCGCTCGCCTTAGCACTGCCTCCAGAGACCGTCACACCCTGTGTCTTTCTCGCCTCACTTATCGTTTCCTTCGTTGCAGTAACAACGTCCGGGCTCTCATCTTGGCTCTCCTCTATCGGCTCTGCAGCACCTTTTGTTCCTCTGTCGTCCCATCTCGAGCGGTGGGACTTGGGAGAACTCACTCCTGTCCTCCATCCATTCGTCCTCCTATAATTCCTACTGCCTCCGGAGTACGCGGGTGATCGATGCTGTCCCTCTCGGCTTGGGCGTAGTACTTCCTCTAACATGTCGGCTCGGTCGGCTGCGGCCCTTAGGTTCTTTATGTCCGCCTCCTTTATCCTCAGCCTGATCTCAGGAGAGAGCACGGACATAAACTTTTCCATGGCCACTAGTTCCTTGATCTCTTCGTCCGACCTCGCTTCCTCGGAGTCCAGCCACTTAAGGAGCTTTCTTTCTATGTGCCTCGCCGTCTCCGCATACGATTTTCCTGGTGACCGGGTACATTCTCTAAACCTCTTTCTGTAACACTCTGGCGTGAGCTTAAAGGAACGGAGCACAGCTCGTTTTACCACATCGTAGTTAGTGCATTCCTGGAAGTCGAGCATAGTGAAGGCTTCACGAGCTTCACCTGTGAGCCTCCCTTGGACCAACTCCGCCCACTCCGCCCTCGGCCACCTCTTCATAGCAGCAACTCTCTCAAAGTGATCGAAGAAACTTTCGGCTTCACTAGGCACATAGACCGGCAGGTCTCGTTCCCTCACTCGTCGGTCTTCCTGTGGCGGGGCAGGGGCACCTAGTCCCAGTTCAATTCGCTTCAGCTCTACTTCCTTTTTGGCTTCTATTTCATATCGTCTCAGCCCAACTTCTCGCTCGTGTTCTTCCTGGCGTAGCTGTACTTCTAGCTCCTCACGCCTCAGCTGCGCTTCTGCTTCTCGCTCTTGCTCTTCCCGGCGCAGCTGTGCTTCTCGTTCCTCACGCTGCATCTGTGCTTCTCGCTCTTGCTCTTCTTTGCGCTGCTGTGCTTCTGCTTCTCGCTTTTCTCTGCGCTGCTGTGCTTCTGCTTCTCGCTCTTCTCTGCGCTGCTGTGCTTCCAGCTGCAGCTTCATTATTTCCAGCTTTATGCTGTGCCTGCTGCCGCTGGATCCCCTGCTGCTTCCACCAATACTCAGGTGTTCACCCTCACTGGCAGGTGTTTGGGGCCGTTCCTCCCCCAAAGCTTCGTCTCGAGCCTTGAGCTGAGCCATTATCTCTAGTCTTCTTTCACCAACTCTGGCAAATTTCAGCTTTATTCCAAAATGATTCGCTATAGCCTGTAACTGTGCCTTGGTGCACTCTTCCAGCACCTGTTCGTCTCTAGAGTCAATAAACCTCGTCACTTTCTCATCCTCCATCTTGTGCTATGAGTGATAACCTTCACCTGATCTCTAACACCACTGCCAAGTACCACTGCAACCTTTACTTCGATCGATATCCTGGCAAGGTCGCCAATGTTGGGGTTTTCACCTCTCTTCTTTCTAGTCTGGGGTAAGCAATAGTTATGCTCAAAATCACTCACCGGAGCCCTGCGGGTCTTCCCTCGATCCTCACGGCGCCACTGCACGCCAGGAGAGTCTCCCAGTCAATCTTAACGGCCTCTTATTAAGAAAGAGTGAGAACACGACTCGATCACATCGACTGTCGTGTGCCCTCCCCAACAATAGGGCTCTACGGTTAATCACAAGGTCGCCAACTGGTGTTTTTAGGTGGCCAGTAACACCATCAGTGGACTGGTGTATTCAGTGGTAGCCTTGGCAAGGTCACACTCAAAGATCAGGAATCAGGCAGGTACTTATTGTTATCACTCTATGTTTACCAGTATAATATAGCCACAAGATCTATGGAGGGGATGATAAAAACACAAAGAGAGTTTTGTATTTTACTTAAAATGTATGAAAGATGTCACAAGGCCACACAATAATCGATAAATCAACTGATCCTGACTCGGCCGGTAATTCCCACGGATATTATGCGATCACTAGAGGGCAGCACTCTCCCCCTCCTCATCAAGTGTCAAGAACAGCTGATCGCAATGGCCTCTCCGCGCGAACTTGGCTTGTTTTCTAGATTCACGCGTGCTGTTTCTTTAAACTTTCCAATATTACTAGAAACTCGCACACTCGATATTGGCACAAATAAACCGTATTACTCAGTTACACTGTACTCAGGCTCAAACAGTCTTTTCTACAACCAATGCTATAATGATTCACTGTAATGGCTTTACATTGTTCTTCACTCAACCATATATTATGAAATATTAACTCTGAAGTTTTCAGTACTTTCTCTCGTGGGCGATAACGCAATAATTCACTGTACTCACAAATGATTATTCACTGAATGAACATAGACATATATATGGTATATAAATCAATCATCAATACATGGAAAATAAATAGTTTCTGGGCACATAGCCTAACCTCCAAATACTGGCATAATATTATATATAATTTACCACTATATGTTCATATCAAAAATCTATAGAAAGATATACACAACACAGTAAATTTATCACTGGTTCCTGGTGCCTGTACACACCAATAATCAACATGAATATTACAAGTACCCTTGATAGTACTGTCTAGCACACTGGTGCTTTATCGTGCCATGGGTGAGACTTGCTCACGACATATAAAATCCTCAGGCTAGAAAATATAGCCAAATAACATAGCTAACTAAAGGGGAATGGGGAGGGAACTAGAACCACCTACTTCACCCTATCCTCCGATAAGAGTCGAGATGTAGCTCCTGGTCCTCGTGTCGGGAACGCCCCCACACTACACGTCGTCGTGTCCTACCAGAGCCTCTCGTCGTCCCACCGTTTAGCGCGTCGTCTCCGTGTCCTCACTGCAGGTCCGTCCTCCTTCTTAACTTCTTGAAGGTTGGAGTCGGTCTCCTGGCCGTCGTCTTCTCCCAGCAACGGCTGTCGCCTACGTCTCAGCTACAGTCGTCCGGTTTCCCCAAATAGTCCTCTCTTCCTCAGCTACCCAGTGGCTCTGTCAGCCACTACGCTGTCACGAACTGGTGAATTGCCACAGACGTCACGTACGTCACTGCACGGCTTCACTGCTACTGGCACAGTACCTGACTGGAGCACTTGTTGCTCAAATAACCGTCAATTCCCTCTTCTGGTTCAACACATGAACTAGGGAAGACTTCTCAGAGTACTGGCAGACTTCAGGTGACGCGTAAATCCACGGTAGTGGGAATAACTGTCCAACTGACAGGACCATCCGTCGCACGTCCGACCTCTATGACGTGTCGTGTCTGACTGCTGGCGCCAGCCCGGCGCGCTGGCCGGACCCCCTTCCTTCGTGACGTCACTTTTACTACGGGAGGTTTTCATTGGCTCCTGGTGCCACATTGCTGTCGGTGACCAATCCGGTGCCACTGACGTCACACGGTTTTGGCGGGAGATCAGGGAAGCAAGCGCCATCTTGGCTCCCTAAAGGGCCTATACCACAGGCCAAAATATTACTATTTCACAAATTTCTCGGCTCTCCGAGAACACTTCACTCTCTCCCATATATCGAATTGTACCCTGCAACGTAGAGAATGCTCGGGAAAAGTAGACATGACTCTTACTGCAGGCGTGGGAGAATTATAAGGGGGGAACTCCGTCACATACCCCTCCCCTTAAAATAAGAGTCATGTCTGGTTAGTGGATGCGGGATAGGGCATCCGCTACTACGTCGTCCTTCCCCTTGATGTGCTTGACCTTGATCCTTGTCAGACTCTCAGTGCTGGTGAGACTGGTGCCGTCCGCCCTGGACCACTTACTTTCCTCCTCCGGGAGTTCTCGGTCCCTCGGTACACTCAGACCCGTCTTCCGCTGGGTTTCTCGGGACATCGTTCCGTCCTGCTTGTCGGCTCTTCCTTCCACAGTGAAGAAAGTTTTCAGGCGGTCCATGCGACACACCTGTTTCTTCCGGGGTCCATCCGGCTTCCCAATCTCGTACGACACTGGACCCAACCGTCGCAGCACTCGGTATGGTCTCTTGAACCGCGACCTGGTCACTCTACCTTTACCTGGCAGCACAACCATTCCTTTGGATCCGGCCTGAAAATCCCTCTGCGCAGCTCTCCTGTCGTACCACTCCGACATCTTACGTTGCGCCTTCTTCAGGAGTTTCCTAGCCATTTCCTTCGCTCTAGTGAGACGTTCTTTGAACTTCTGGACATATTTATTCACCGTTCCCACGGTTGCTCCTGGCGTCCATCGTTCCTTCATCATGAATAGCATGGCATATATAATATAGATAAATGGAAAGTAAGCCTTCTCAGGACCCACACGTCCTCCTTTGGCCTTACTAACCAACTCGGGGAACTCCTCCTGCTGTAACTCTCCGAGACGAGTGCGGTTTACCCCTGGAGAACCGGTGAGTGTCACCTGCAACTCATCATTCGGGCTACTCTCGCCTTCCACTCGTTCTCTGGGTCCTACGCAGAGGTGATCTGTTCCCAGGCTGTCAGTCGTCTCCTCAGCCCCATCAGATCCACAACCTCCTTGTCCTTCGCGTCGTCTTGGTATCACAGCACAAACTGGGATCGCCACCGGTGCGATTCCCTTCTCGCCCCCACAGGCATTCCACTCTCCGCCTGCCTCCTTGTATTGTTCTAGGCATTCTTCGCCTTTCACAAGATGCGGGAGGACATATCCTCCACACGCGTCATTCCCCAAGATGACCTGTGCCTCCATCTTGGGCATTGATGTACAGACTCCCACCACAAGGGTTTGGCAGCCATAATCGGAATTTAAAGTTACCTGGTGTAGGGGCATCCTCACTGGGCCTCCCACAGTGGCCACCCGTGCCACCCCCACACTGGTACTTTCGTAACCCTCGGGGAACAGGGTTTCACTTACCAGGGTAAAGTCAGCCCCGGTGTCTCTTAGCATCTTCACTGGGATGGGGTCTGCGACCCCCATCCTTACGGTTCCTTGACACATGAATGGGTGAACTTTCTTCTCCCCATTCAGCACGGGTTCATCCCGCACTCCCTCGGCCCTCTGGTCCTCGAACATCACTAAAGCAACGTGTCCCCGCTGCTTAGGGCGTCTGCATTCCCGCGCGACGTGTCCGATTATTCAGCAGTTGTAGCAGCGGCCCCTCGGCGGAGACCATCCGCCACCGCTCGCCTTAGCACTGCCTCCAGAGACCGTCACACCCTGTGTCTTTCTCGCCTCACTTATCGTTTCCTTCGTTGCAGTAACAACGTCCGGGCTCTCATCTTGGCTCTCCTCTATCGGCTCTGCAGCACCTTTTGTTCCTCTGTCGTCCCATCTCGAGCGGTGGGACTTGGGAGAACTCACTCCTGTCCTCCATCCATTCGTCCTCCTATAATTCCTACTGCCTCCGGAGTACGCGGGTGATCGATGCTGTCCCTCTCGGCTTGGGCGTAGTACTTCCTCTAACATGTCGGCTCGGTCGGCTGCGGCCCTTAGGTTCTTTATGTCCGCCTCCTTTATCCTCAGCCTGATCTCAGGAGAGAGCACGGACATAAACTTTTCCATGGCCACTAGTTCCTTGATCTCTTCGTCCGACCTCGCTTCCTCGGAGTCCAGCCACTTAAGGAGCTTTCTTTCTATGTGCCTCGCCGTCTCCGCATACGATTTTCCTGGTGACCGGGTACATTCTCTAAACCTCTTTCTGTAACACTCTGGCGTGAGCTTAAAGGAACGGAGCACAGCTCGTTTTACCACATCGTAGTTAGTGCATTCCTGGAAGTCGAGCATAGTGAAGGCTTCACGAGCTTCACCTGTGAGCCTCCCTTGGACCAACTCCGCCCACTCCGCCCTCGGCCACCTCTTCATAGCAGCAACTCTCTCAAAGTGATCGAAGAAACTTTCGGCTTCACTAGGCACATAGACCGGCAGGTCTCGTTCCCTCACTCGTCGGTCTTCCTGTGGCGGGGCAGGGGCACCTAGTCCCAGTTCAATTCGCTTCAGCTCTACTTCCTTTTTGGCTTCTATTTCATATCGTCTCAGCCCAACTTCTCGCTCGTGTTCTTCCTGGCGTAGCTGTACTTCTAGCTCCTCACGCCTCAGCTGCGCTTCTGCTTCTCGCTCTTGCTCTTCCCGGCGCAGCTGTGCTTCTCGTTCCTCACGCTGCATCTGTGCTTCTCGCTCTTGCTCTTCTTTGCGCTGCTGTGCTTCTGCTTCTCGCTTTTCTCTGCGCTGCTGTGCTTCTGCTTCTCGCTCTTCTCTGCGCTGCTGTGCTTCCAGCTGCAGCTTCATTATTTCCAGCTTTATGCTGTGCCTGCTGCCGCTGGATCCCCTGCTGCTTCCACCAATACTCAGGTGTTCACCCTCACTGGCAGGTGTTTGGGGCCGTTCCTCCCCCAAAGCTTCGTCTCGAGCCTTGAGCTGAGCCATTATCTCTAGTCTTCTTTCACCAACTCTGGCAGATTTCAGCTTTATTCCAAAATGATTCGCTATAGCCTGTAACTGTGCCTTGGTGCACTCTTCCAGCACCTGTTCGTCTCTAGAGTCAATAAACCTCGTCACTTTCTCATCCTCCATCTTGTGCTATGAGTGATAACCTTCACCTGATCTCTAACACCACTGCCAAGTACCACTGCAACCTTTACTTCGATCGATATCCTGGCAAGGTCGCCAATGTTGGGGTTTTCACCTCTCTTCTCTCTAGTCTGGGGTAAGCAATAGTTATGCTCAAAATCACTCACTGGAGCCCTGCGGGTCTTCCCTCGATCCTCACGGCGCCACTGCACGCCAGGAGAGTCTCCCAGTCAATCTTAACGGCCTCTTATTAAGAAAGAGTGAGAACACGACTCGATCACATCGACTGTCGTGTGCCCTCCCCAACAATAGGGCTCTACGGTTAATCACAAGGTCGCCAACTGGTGTTTTTAGGTGGCCAGTAACACCATCAGTGGACTGGTGTATTCAGTGGTAGCCTTGGCAAGGTCACACTCAAAGGTCAGGAATCAGGCAGGTACTTATTGTTATCACTCTATGTTTACCAGTATAATATAGCCACAAGATCTATGGAGGGGATGATAAAAACACAAAGAGAGTTTTGTATTTTACTTAAAATGTATGAAAGATGTCACAAGGCCACACAATAATCGATAAATCAACTGATCCTGACTCGGCCGGTAATTCCCACGGATATTATGCGATCACTAGAGGGCAGCACTCTCCCCTCCTCATCAAGTGTCAAGAACAGCTGATCGCAATGGCCTCTCCGCGCGAACTTGGCTTGTTTTCTAGATTCACGCGTGCTGTTTCTTTAAACTTTCCAATATTACTAGAAACTCGCACACTCGATATTGGCACAAATAAACCGTATTACTCAGTTACACTGTACTCAGGCTCAAACAGTCTTTTCTACAACCAATGCTATAATGATTCACTGTAATGGCTTTACATTGTTCTTCACTCAACCATATATTATGAAATATTAACACTGGAGTTTTCAGTACTTTCTCTCGTGGGCGATAACGCAATAATTCACTGTACTCACAAATGATTATTCACTGAATGAACATAGACATATATATGGTATATAAATCAATCATCAATACATGGAAAATAAATAGTTTCTGGGCACATAGCCTAACCTCCAAATACTGGCATAATATTATATATAATTTACCACTATATGTTCATATCAAAAATCTATAGAAAGATATACACAACACAGTAAATTTATCACTTGTTCCTGGTGCCTGTACACACCAATAATCAACATGAATATTACAAGTACCCTTGATAGTACTGTCTAGCACACTGGTGCTTTATCGTGCCATGGGTGAGACTTGCTCACGACATATAAAATCCTCAGGCTAGAAAATATAGCCAAATAACATAGCTAACTAAAGGGGAATGGGGAGTGAACTAGAACCACCTACTTCACCCTATCCTCCGATGAGAGTCGAGATGTAGCTCCTGGTCCTCGTGTCGGGAACGCCCCCACACTACACGTCGTCGTGTCCTACCAGAGCCTCTCGTCGTCCCACCGTTTAGCGCGTCGTCTC
>NC_091191.1:21572220-21587220 GCF_040958095.1 Procambarus clarkii | reverse complement strand
ACAGAAGCCTTCCAGCAACTGGCATAACAGGTACGCCTTAACCCTCTGCACCACCGCTCAGACCCTTAAAAGAGATGGTAATTTCGGAGTATTTAAATCCCCCAAAGATCAACACCTCCCAAGAGCACCAGAGCAAGTGAGGGGTCATTTAGACGTTAATTTCATCAAGTCCCTGTTAATATGGGAAGACACAGTGTCTCTGCTTAAGGCACAACTCTCCTAAACACGAGAGTTAAGTATACAACTTTAGAACACTTTCCCACCAGGAGACTCGAACCCTAGCCAGCACAGAAGCCTTCCAGCAACTGGCATAACAGGTACGCCTTAACCCTCTGCACCACCGCTCAGACCCTTAAAAGAGATGGTAATTTCGGAGTATTTAAATCCCCCAAAGATCAACACCTCCCAAGAGCACCAGAGCAAGTGAGGGGTCATTTAGACGTTAATTTCATCAAGTCCCTGTTAATATGGGAAGACACAGTGTCTCTGCTTAAGGCACAACTCTCCTAAACACGAGAGTTAAGTATACAACTTTAGAACACTTTCCCACCAGGAGACTCGAACCCTAGCCAGCACAGAAGCCTTCCAGCAACTGGCATAACAGGTACGCCTTAACCCTCTGCACCACCGCTCAGACCCTTAAAAGAGATGGTAATTTCGGAGTATTTAAATCCCCCAAAGATCAACACCTCCCAAGAGCACCAGAGCAAGTGAGGGGTCATTTAGACGTTAATTTCATCAAGTCCCTGTTAATATGGGAAGACACAGTGTCTCTGCTTAAGGCACAACTCTCCTAAACACGAGAGTTAAGTATACAACTTTAGAACACTTTCCCACCAGGAGACTCGAACCCTAGCCAGCACAGAAGCCTTCCAGCAACTGGCATAACAGGTACGCCTTAACCCTCTGCACCACCGCTCAGACCTGTGCCCTTGTGCCTTAAGCAGAGACACTGTGTCTTCCCATATTAACAGGGACTTGATGAAATTAACGTCTAAATGACCCCTCACTTGCTCTGGTGCTCTTGGGAGGTGTTGATCTTTGGGGGATTTAAATACTCCGAAATTACCATCTCTTTTAAGGGTCTGAGCGGTGGTGCAGAGGGTTAAGGCGTACCTGTTATGCCAGTTGCTGGAAGGCTTCTGTGCTGGCTAGGGTTCGAGTCTCCTGGTGGGAAAGTGTTCTAAAGTTGTATACTTAACTCTCGTGTTTAGGAGAGTTGTGCCATATATATATATATATATATGTCGTACCTAGTAGCCAGAACCCACTTCTCAGCCGACTATGCAAGGCCCGATTTGCCTAATAAGCCAAGTTTTCCTGAATTAATATATTTTCTCTAATTTTTTTCTTATGAAATGGTAAAGCTACCCATTTCATTATGTATGAGCTCAATTTTTTTTATTGAAGTTAAAATTAACGTAGATATATGACCGAACCTAACCAACCCTACCTAACCTAACCTAACCTATCCTTATAGGTTAGGTTAGGTTAGGTAGCCGAAAAAGTTAGGTTAGGTTAGGTTAGGTAGGTTAGGTAGATGAAAAACAATTAATTCATGAAAACTTGGCTTATTAGGCAAATCGGGCCATGCATAGTAGGCTGAGAAGTGCGTTCTGGCTACTAGCCAGAACACACTTCTCAGCCTACTATGCATGGCCCGATTTGCCTAATAAGCCAAGTTTTCCTGAATTAATATATTTTCTAAATTTTTTTTCTTATGAAATGATAAAGTTACCCATTTCATTATGTATGAGGTCAATTTTTTTTTATTTTAGTTAAAATTATCGTAGATATATGACCGAACCTAACCAACCCTACCTAACCTAACCTAACCTATCTTTATAGGTTAGGTTAGGTAGCCGAAAAAGTTAGGTTAGGTTAGGTTAGGTAGGTTAGGTAGTCGAAAAACAATTAATTCATGAAAACTTGGCTTATTATGCAAATCGAGCCTTGCATAGTAGGCTGACAAGTGCGTTCTGGCTACTAGGTACGACATATATATATATATATATATATATATATATATATATATATATATATATATATATATATATATATATATATATATATATATATATATATATATATATATATATATATATATATATATATGTCGTACCTAATAGCCAGAACGCACTTCTCAGCCTACTATTCAAGGCCCGATTTGCCTAATAAGCCAAGTTTTCATGAATTAATGTTTTTTCGTCTACCTAACCTACCTAACCTAGCCTAACCTAGCTTTTTTTGGCTACCTAACCTAACCTTACCTATAAATATAGGTTAGGTTAGGTTAGGTAGGTTTGGTTAGGTTCGGTCATATATCTACGTTAATTTTAACTCCAATAAAAAAAAATTGACCTCATACATAGAGAAAAGGGTTGCTTTATCATTTCATAAGAAAAAAATTATAGTAAATATATTAATTCAGGAAAACTTGGCTTATTAGGCAAATCGGGCCTTGAATAGTAGGCTGAGAAGTGAGTTCTGGCTACTAGGTACGACATATATATATATATATATATATATATATATATATATATATATATATATATATATATATATATGTCGTACCTAGTAGCCAGAACGCACTTCTCGGCCTACTATGCAAGGCCCGATTTGCCTAATAAGCCAAGTTTTCATGAATTAATTGTTTCTCGACTACCTAACCTACCTAACTTAACCTAACCTAACTTTTTCGGCTACCTAACTTAACCTAACCTCTAAAGATAGGTTAGGTTAGGTTAGGTAGGGTTGGTTAGGTTCGGTCATATATCTACGTTAATTTTAACTCCAATAATAAAAAATTGACCTCATACATAATGAAATGGGTAGATTTATCATTTCATAAGAAAAAAATTAGAGAAAATATATTAATTCAGGAAAACTTTGCTTATTAGGCAAATCGGGCCTTGCATAGTAGGCCGAGAAGTGCGTTCTGGCTACTAGGTACGACATATATATATATATATATATATATATATATATATATATATATATATATATATATATATATATATATATATATATATATATATATGTCGTACCTAGTAGCCAGAACTCACTTCTGAGCCTACTATGCAAGGCCCGATTTGCCTAATAAGCCAAGTTTTCATGAATTAATTGCTTTTCAACTACCTAACCTACCTAACCTAACCTAACCTAACTTTTTCGGCTACCTAACCTAACCTAACCTATAATGATAGGTTAGGTTAGGTTAGGTAGGGTTGGTTAGGTTCGGTCATATATCTACGTTAATTTTAACTCCAATAAAAAAAAATTGACCTCTTACATAATGAAATAGGTTGCTTTATCATTGCATAAGAAAAAAATTAGAGAAAATATATTAATTCATGAAAACTTGGCTTATTAGGCAAATTGGGCCTTGCATTGTAGCCTGAAAAGTGAGTTCTGGCTACTAGGTACGACATATATATATATAAATATATATTATTAAATATCACCGAAAAGTAAGATTAATAATTCTAACACGAATTTTCTCGATCTTTCGTACATTTCTTTTCACTGTTGGTGGTAATTCAAAAATCAATTCTCCAAAATTCATTTTTATTTCTAGTCTGACGCGACACTTGAGCGCGTTTCGTAAAACTTATTACATTTTCAAAGACTTTAGTTTACACATACACAACTGAATAGAACTTACACATCTCCGATTTGTTTATATCTACATTTGAGTGAGGTGGATGGGGTGAGGTGGCATTAATAGGGTATTAATTTCATCAACACAAGACAGAACACGAAACAATGGGTATTGAATGGAAGTGATTGTAGAAAGCCTATTGGTCCATATTTCTTGATGCTTCTATATTGGAGCGGAGTCTTGAGGTGGGTAGAATATAGTTGTGCATTAATTGGCTGTTGATTGCTGGTGTTGACTTTATAATGTGTAGTGCCTCGCAAACGTCAAGCCGCCTGCTATCGCTGTATCTATCGATGATTTCTGTGTTGTTTACTAGGATTTCTCTGGCGATGGTTTGGTTGTGGGAAGAGATTATATGTTCCTTAATGGAGCCCTGTTGCTTATGCATCGTTAAACGCCTAGAAAGAGATGTTGTTGTCTTGCCTATATACTGGGTTTTTTGGAGCTTACAGTCCCCAAGAGGGCATTTGAAGGCATAGACGACGTTGGTCTCTTTTAAAGCGTTCTGCTTTGTGTCTGGAGAGTTTCTCATGAGTAGGCTGGCCGTTTTTCTGGTTTTATAGTAAATTGTCAGTTGTATCCTCTGATTTTTGTCTGTAGGGATAACGTTTCTATTAACAATATCTTTCAGGACCCTTTCCTCCGTTTTATGAGCTGTGGAAAAGAAGTTCCTGTAAAATAGTCTAATAGGGGGTATAGGTGTGGTGTTAGTTGTCTCTTCAGAGGTTGCATGGCGTTTCACTTTCCTTCTTATGATATCTTCGACGAAACCATTGGAGAAGCCGTTGTTGACTAGGACCTGCCTTACCCTACAGAGTTCTTCGTCGACTTGCTTCCATTCTGAGCTGTGGCTGAGAGCACGGTCAACATATGCGTTAACAACACTCCTCTTGTACCTGTCTGGGCAGTCGCTGTTGGCATTTAGGCACATTCCTATGTTCGTTTCCTTAGTGTAGAATGCAGTGTGGATACCTCCGCTCTTTTCCATGACTGTTACATCTAGAAAGGGCAGCTTCCCATCCTTTTCCATCTCGTAAGTGAAACGCAGCACGGAACTCTGCTCAAACGCCTCCTTCAGCTCCTGCAGATGTCTGACATCAGGTACCTGTGTAAAAATGTCGTCAACATACCTGCAGCATATGGCCGGTTTCAAGTTCATGTCGACTAAGACTTTTTGCTCGATGGTACCCATGTAAAAGTTTGCAAACAGGACACCTAGGGGAGAACCCATGGCGACCCCATCTACTTGCTTATACATGTGCCCATCCGGGCTCAAGAAGGGTGCCTCTTTAGTACAAGCTTGGAGTAGTTTCCTTAGAATATTTTCTGGTATGTCAAGAGGACATACCAGAAAATATTCTTTAGATAGCCTGATCACCAGGCTATCAGTGAGGCGAAGGCCACTCCACCACTCCTCCCATGTGTGCCGAGATCGCCACTGTCGGTCTAGCCCCAGCGTTTTTCCTGGATTTTCTTTTGCCTTGGTGGCTGTTCTTTGCACTTTGGTACAGGTGGGCCTGGAGTTGATATCTGTGCTGCTCCCTCCTCACTGGTGTGTGCCAATTTCTTTCTTCTTTGTGAGTAAATGGATTCAGGGAGTCACAGGGAACTCCTTATCCCCCCAAGAAAGCAAGTGGTGAACGCAACGACACGCCAATTTCTGGGTGAGCCTAGGTGGCTTCCTCACTGTTACCTATCGTTCGTTACGGCTCGTGACCCTACAACAGCCAACTTTAAAAAAGGTCTAGGGTTACTAAAACTGCTGTTCACAAGAGCGGGTCACCAGTGTAACCCCTTAATAAGTAATGAGCACTTTGTTAAAATTTTCCTTTAGGACTGAAGGAATACATATAAAATTTACAATATATATATTCAATAAAGTATAATAATAAAACACAGATGGTAAAGTTAACTTATACAACCAAACAAAAAGTATTGTCTCTCACATAATATAATATAATATGAATATGGCACAACATGAATGTTACAGACTTAACTCTACAATATGTGATCTCTCCTGGCCCGTATCAGCTACTGAACTACTTGGCTGTCGCTACCCATAATCCTCTCCTCCTCTGCCTCATCCAGGATGAGGGATGGAAACTAAAGACTTTTTAATATTTAAAATTAATTGAACAACCACTTGTTCTCAAAACACATAAGAATGCAAATTAAATATAATAGTTACTTGCAAAATATATAAGTACAATGCCACCTGCTTAATTACAGTAGATAAACAATTATATGAACTTAGTAAAAGTGACATCTGGAACTCCCAAACTGAACAGGTCCAGCAATTCTAACTTTCCGAATCTAACAGGTATTAGATGCGTGAAAAGCCACCGCGCTCCAGTCCCCACTGACGCTGCCACACCACACGATAATTTACAAAAATATCATGTGTGTACATATATGATGAAATGGAACAAAAGTTTATTTTAAATTTATATACGTATCCAGCTAGGAGTACATCACACTTCCACCACCAAGAAAAAAAATGCAATGGATTGAAGATCAATGGCATTTTTTCAAAGTAAAATGTATGACACTTGAGATTTTTGGTATTAATTACACCAAACATGTAAAAGTAATAAGAACACATTTCTGGACAAAAATGAAAACACTTCCAATATATTCTTACATGAAACTCAGAAATTTCAGTCTTATGACTAAGTTCTACATATGTTTCACTGGAGTATGCAAATTTATCTCTCCAGGGTACTGTCTCATTTATTTCACTTTGTTTCAGATCATTTTTCACACACCTATCTACAACATTATCATGAATAGAATTGTCAATAAAGGTAGGTGCTTTCACACAGTTATCACGGCAATTTATCTTTCTATCTGTTTCTACTATTTCTCTAAGATCAGTCCCGTATTTCCATGTGATCCCTTTTCCACATGGTGAAGTTTTCCAAGAAAGACTCCGTTTTCCATTACTCCCTTTTTCTGGAGCTGAACTGCTTAATTGAAGCTGACTGGATGTACAGTAGATTTGGGACTTCTCCTGGGTATGCTCTGACACAGACATCTGCTCTTCATCACTCTTGATCCTCTGTGGAACACATACTCTCGCCCAATGGATACTAAAATTAGAGAAATTAGCATTAAACCTCACAATTATGTAAAAAACCTTCCCATTCATAGAACCTTCCGAAACACAACACAACAACTTAGCAAACCTTTGACCTTCAAACCAAGAAATACAACCCAAGATAAGTGCACAGACTACCTGATGGAACTGACTCAGATGATCCATAAGGAACACAGAAATCAATTGCCTCATAACTCTGTCATAACGATCAGTGAAAGAAAACAGGCATATGCCTAGGCACCATATCTCAATCATAACTCTCAAGACAAGTTCACACCCCCTGATGGTGAACTTGAACACAACACACACTTTCATCAACCTTCTAGTTTTCCAAAAGACTAAATAAAACATACCGAAAACTTGACAACCCTCACCATCACTTCCCAAGTGATTTACGTCTGATGACAACCAATCAACCAAGAAGTTTAAGGGTCTTAACATCTTGAAGATGCACAGCAGATTACCTGGGAAACACCCAAGGACAATCTGAAACCCTTCACAATGATTAACTCTAGGTAGGATAACCTTATCCCCCAACTTGAAATACACACCTGGAGCCTCAAACATCTGCTCCCCAGTATGAATAAATCCTTCACCACCAATATGACTCTGAAAGTCAACTCCCATATGACTCTGAAAGTCAACTCCCATATGACTCTGAAAGTCAACACCACACTTGAGTGGAACATACACTTTTATCACTCGTGCATCAAAATAACCTGGATCTGAATATAGAGACACTGCTCTAGCATAACTCACCACTTCCTCAGAACTACTGGTTGCACAACCTACTTGAGTAAACTCTCTCTGCTCAACCACAAGGCTGGACAAAGATGTCCCACAGTCCATTACTTCACAAGAAAATGGCTCCTGCAGAATAAAAGTAGATTTCAACATCCTACACACACTCTGACTCAATGTACCCAATGAGAAATACTTACTCCTCATGGAATAAGAATCACAACTCCGCAACTTAGATCCAAATGCTACTTTACCACTCTCAATGGTTTTACCAAAATTTCCTCCCATGACTTCTGGAGCTGCTCGGAGTACTGTCTGCTCACAATCAATAACACTACCAAGCTGGGTCACATCCTTACAGACAACTGAAGAGGGAGGCTCAATGGGTCTCCATCTACTCAACAGAAGCTGATCCGCTGGCTGCTTTCCCACACTCTCCAGAACTGGATCTACAGTACAGACTGTCTCCTTGCTTCTCTCTGAAATCTTAGGGTCAGTTCTACTCAATGCATATAAATTAAGGGAATCTGAAGCGAGCGGGCAAGTAACAAGTAGTTTGACCTCCTCCCCTATACTATCACCTTGACTAGGGTGAGGCGGGGCCTCTACAACAGACTTACTCTCGACAACTGATTCTAAACTTGGAGTGAGCGGGAATACTTCTGCCAACCCGACATCTTGTCATAAACCATTCACTTGGCTGGCATACAGAGTCGTGGCTTTTAAGTTTCTCTCAACTCCTGGCACAACGTTCGTAGTGAGCGGGCAAGACAATGGTACATGGACATCCTTTCCCAATTTATTGGAATAAAGCAGAGTCATAGTATCAGGCTTACTCTCAACAACTAAATCGGCCACACAGGAATCTGGAACAACCACATCCCACTTCTCCACTGAAGGGGTACTGGTTACTGGAACAATTGCTTGAGTAACAACATTAGAACTGACAACTGGATTTATAATAGTACTGACATCAGCACAGGTAGAATGGACAAAACCATCTTCTACAACAGGTTGTTCATTCATAGAACTAATTTCAGCACAGGCAGAATAATCATGGTCTGTAACTGGCTGTTTACACAAACGGGGATCATTCTCACCCACAACATGATTTATGGCCACATCATTACCCAATATAACATCCACACCTGGGATGGGCAACTGTGTACTAACACCCACAGTGCATAAACTTGGTGTAACGGTGGATCTGAAATTAATGTCTATTAGAGGTACAGTTTTACATCCTGCAACACTCTGAAGAACTACAAACTTTCCACAGTCTCTCTTTTCAACATCAGAAAGAATACTGGATGAAATTATGGTTTGGGAAGCACCTGTATCACGAAGAACACCTACTGGCTTCCACTTCCCATTTATACACAAAACTTCACCTGAAGACATATATAGTGAATACTGTTTCACCCATTTGGGGTTTACAGTTACATGTTTATTAGTAAATTTATTTTGCACACCTCTACAATAAATGAGACCAGTTGGTCGTAACTCAGGGTGCAATATAAAACATGAATTAATTCCATGGCCTTTTCTCTTACAATGGGAACAAGACCTTACAGTGGACACACCTGTGGAACCAACTGTAGGTTTAGAAGTAACCTTATTATTATTTGACATTCCTGACAATGAAGTAGCAGGGTTAGGTATTGTAAGAGAAGAGCTCATGGGAGTAACTGGAGCACTAGGACTGGATGGATTCTGATAAGGAGTTCGGTGAGCATTATAATTTACTCTACGACTAGACTTAGGTGAAGTGGCCGTAAACTGGGCCTTAGTCAACAACTCATGCTCATCCGCGAGCTTTGACAGCTCATAAATGTCTGTTACATTCTTTTGTTCTGCCATAAAAGTAGACAACTTGTCTGGGAGACATGACAATACTTTTTCCATTATAAGAAGATTCTTTAGAGCATCAAACTCAGTTACTGAAAGTGACTTTAACCATCTGTTGCAAAAATTCGTCTTCTAACGAGTAAAATCTGCTATTGTCTGATCACTTACCCTCCTTAGGTTCCGAAACTTCTGCCTGTGTGCCTCTGGATTTAATTGATACGCATTTAAGATGCTTTTCTTTACAAATTCATAATCAAAGCTATGAGCGTCAGGTGGGGATGTAAAAACCTCCTGACTACGCCCCTTAAATTGAGACTGCATAATGGCTACCCACTGATCCCTTGGCCAGTTCATACTGATGGCAATTTTATAAAAGTGTGCAAAGAAAACCTCAGGATCCTCCTCATTAAACTTGGGTAACTCTATATACTTATTCATCCTTATGGGATTATTATCACTATTTGTTGAAACATTACTAGTATTTCCATGCCCAGCTGCCATACGCTGTGATTCAAGCCTTAAGTTATTGTCAGCCATTTGTTGTTGAATCTCTAATTATTGCTTCTTTGTGGCTTCTAGTTGCAACTGTGCCATAACCTCTAAACGCCTAGTCTCAAGCTCCCTCTGCTGAGCTTCAGCCTCTAATATTTTCTGTTACTTTTGAGCTTCAAGCTCTAATTGGCGAGCTTCTAACTCAAGACGCTTTAACGTCATCTGATCACTCGACTCCTCTCTTAACTCCTCCACAATGTCTTCTTCTAACTCTCCATTCTCAACAAAATGCGTCACAATGACTTTCACAATTTGGGCTTTAACCATTCTATTGTTGGCGGTCAAATCCAACTGATTTGCCATTTGTATTAACTCAGTCTTTTTTAGGCTCTTAATTCCCTCAAAATCTGGATGAGCCAACAACGACAACACTTGCTCCTCCATCGTTACTAACGCTTGGCACTTGATTCACAGCAATAATTAAAACAATGGCACTGCACTACACTTCACTGTAAAATTGTCACAACACTGAAAATTCGCTTGGCCTCACTGCACAAACAAAATATATAGGATGACTTACCTCAAAATCGTGAAACGTTGTTACTTGACACACAGGAAGGCTTGCTTGGCACATGGAATAGTTCTTAAGAAACACACAGACACTTAACACACTGGTACCTAGGAAGGCAAGGTTAAATTAACACTGTTAAGTTTAAGTGGGAACAATATTTCCCGGCACAGGCCCCCATAACTCTATGTTACCTATCCCTATCATTCGTTACGGCTCGTGACCCTACAACAGCCAACTTTAAAAAAGGTCTAGGGTTAATAAAACTGCTGTTCACAGGAGCGGGTCACCAGTGTAACCCCTTAATAAGTAATGAGCACTTTGTTAAAATTTTCCTTTAGGACTGAAGGAATACATATAAAATTTATAATATATATATTCAATAAAGTATAATAATAAAACACAGATGGTAAAGTTAACTTATACAACCAAACAAACAGTATTGTCTCTCACATAATATAATATAATAAAATATGAATATGGCACAACATGAATGTTACAGACTTAACTCTACAAGATGTGATCTCTCCTGACCCGTATCAGCTACTGAACTACTCGGCTGTTGCTACTTATAATCCTCTCCTCCTCTGCCTCATCCAGGATGAGGGATGGAAACTAAAGACTTTTGAATATTTAAAACTAATTGAACAACCACTTGTTCTCAAAACACATAAGAATGCAAATTAAATATAATAGTTACTTGCAAAATATATAAGTACAATGCCACCTGCTTAATTACAGTAAATAAACAATTATATGAACTTAGTAAAAGTGACATCTGGAACTCCCAAACTGAACAGGTCCAGCAATTCTAACTTCCCGAATCTAACAGGTATTAGACGTGTGAAAAGCCACCGCGCTCCTGTCCCCACTGACGCTGCCACAGCACACGATAATTTACAAAAATATCATGTGTGTACATATATGATGAAATGGAACAAAAGTTTATTTTAAATTTATATACGTATCCAGCTAGGAGTACGTAACACTCACATCGTCCCACCGCCAGGGAGCCGGATTCTTACATCAGTCATTGAACTGACGCTGGAGCGGCCTGTGATCCATGACCTAATCCATCCTTCCCTCTAAACCAGGAGGAAGATGGCGTGAACGAGCAGGCTCTGGCAAACTATCGAAAATGTAGATGACATTATCGATAGTTTGTTTACATAGTTTGGGGAGTTCTATGTCGTTTTCGAGCCTGCAGGTCTCGGCATCAGCCAGCTGTGGTTTGGTTTGTCACGCTGACTTTCTGGGTGATTTGCCTTGGTAGTGGCATTAATGATAACTTAAAATATAAATGCATCAGCTTCCTGCGCCTCTGTGAGTGAACTAGGTTTTGGCTTTGGGTCCCTGGTAGGCCAGAGAACTCCGCCACTGGCGGCCCTTACATCGGGGATGGTAATGTCAGGGAGGCACAGTGTGCTCCACAAAAACTGGTGGTCCATTATATTCAACGCAGTTTTTTCCTGCTCATTATTCGAGCTCTGGTCAATTGACTGTTAAACAGACTGTTGGCTTTTCGCTACTTGACGGCTGTTCACTGAATCAAATTTCACACAGGTATAACAAAACTTACAGCAATCTTTAGTTAGTCACTTGCTTCATTTACCTATTATGTAATACAGTGTTCTGAACTATATTTTTTATTAACTACTAGCTAAATTAAATACAATTCTTAAACTTTGGCACAATTAGTTATTTACATTTACTTGCTCTCCATAGTATAGTGCCAAAATGTTCTGACTTAGTCCTTGCGATTAAAATAGAAAGCAATCCACGTTTTACTAACCAAAATCCTGTGATCCAGGCGGGGGAGGACTGGACCTGCAGTACGAGCCGGGGATGCAGTACCAGTACCTCTTCGAGGGAAGTGTGAATAGCAAGGCACTGGTGACTGGCAGTGAAGACTCGCGCATGGCTCTCACTGCTAATGTCGTCATCACTGCAAACACTCGGTGCGACCTCAAGATGCAGGTGAGTTAGTAGGATCTGAGTACTGAAATTCTTTGTCTTGACACTGATGATATATGTAAGACGTAGTGGCACAACAACCTGTAATAGTTGTGATTATGGAAGCTCTTAACTCATTGTCTTAGCTCTGTTTAGTTGTTGTTGGGAAATCTGACTCTAGAATAATGAAAATATTTCTAATATAATTCGAAGGACCATTATTAAACAAGGAACACTAGAGAACAAGTACCTTTGGATTTCTTGATTAAATGTAAATGAAAATCTAGTAAATCATAATGAATGAACTGTAGAATAAAATAAAATATAGAGCCGATCCCACTACAACAAACTTTGGGGGGGGGGGTAAATTTATATAATTAGTAATATGCAGGTATATAAATAATTAAATTGTATTTCAGTTGTAAGTTGTATTTTAAAATTGCTGTATTTCAGACATAAAAAAATGTAATAATTTAATTACCGAACTCTAGGTCATGTCCCCGCCTTAATCCCCTGTCGTATATTTAATACTGACAGCCCAATCCCCCGGAAATTTAACACATAGTGATTTCAGACATAGTAAATAAGATTCGAACTATTTACCATGCGCTTCCTCCCATATCCAACCTTCTTCCTCTCGCGTATCTTCTTTAGTATCCAATCAATGTTCCTGAAATTTAAACCCGCTGTATTTCAGACACAGTAAATAAGATCCTAACAATTACCGAGCTCCAACTTCTGTCCCCCACCTTAGTTCATCAAAATTATTTCAGATCAAGACTTACTCCAGTCTATCAAAAGTTAATATATCCTGTCCTTCAATACCCTTTTTTTCCTCAGTTATGTAAATAATCACTAACGAGCTAATATTCACACCGTAATAAATATCTCACAGTCAGGTTGCACCTCACCTTCAATACCCTTTGTTTACTCAGCTATGTAAATAGTCACACGGTCACACCCTTTCCCACGCTTACCTTCCCATCCCTTCCCTCCTCCTCCCCTTACCTTCCCTAATCTCCCCTTCACCCTTATCTCCCCACACCCTATACCTTCGCCCCTTACCTCCTCATCCCTTAGCTCCCCCTACATCTGCCTTATTTCCAACTTATCCAAACCTTCAATAATCCTACTTTGTTTTTATATTTTCTCTATATTCACTGTTATTCACATTCTCTTCCATGTTTTCTGTGTTCACTCCATTTTCTTCAAATGTTCACAGCATGGTCAGTTCATATTTTTCTCCAGTTTCTCCATTTTTCTGTGATCTTTGTCATAGTCTCATAATGTTCTTTGCAAATTGTAATCATATTTTCTATGATCATTTGTCATGTTTTCATGTTCTCTGTAAGTTCAAATTCTCCACAATTTCATTGTGTTCGTCACCTTCACTTACATGTTGTCTGTGTTCTTTGTCATGTTCCGAGCATGTTTTCTGTACTCACGGCATTCTCTTACATGTTCTTTGTCCTTTTAAACCAATTGTTTCCTTCCATTCATTAACTAGTTCTTTGCCAAAATATTATCAACAGCATTACAGTCCCCCCCCCCCACAACAAATTATGTCTGTCAACCAGTTTTATTTTCAAAACTACGTCAATGTAATTCTCTTTATCAACTTAATATTTCTTACCGACACTGTTCTTAAACAAATCTGCTCTTTATTCAGAACCAAATTTACCAAGACAAACTTTTCTTGTCATTTCTTAACTAAAAATTACTTGTTAATCAACTGAAATATCCACACTTATTATCATCTTTTTCTTGTCAATTTTAACTAAAATTATTCGTCAATCAACTGAAAATATCCATGTTAATTATGTTTTCTTATCGTTTCCTAACTAAAATTATTCTTCCCCTCAACTAAAAATAGTCAAATGTAACTTCTTTCAGCACTTTCGTAACTACCGTTATTCTTCGTTGAGTAAGAAGAAAATAGTCAAGGGACTATTCAGAGACATCAAGGGACTATTCAAGGGACATTTAGAGACATCAAAGACACCCTTTGAGACGTCAAAGACACCCTTTGAGACGTCAAAGACACCCTTTGAGACGTCAAAGACACCCTTTGAGACGTCAAAGACACCCTTTGAAACGTCAAAGACACCCTTTGAGACGTCAAAGACACCCTTTGAGACGTCAAAGACACACTCAGAGACATGAAAAATACTACTCATGTCTTAAAGTTATTCCCAGAGTGCCAAAGTTATTCACAGAGCCTTCAAAAGTTATTAACAGAGCCTTGAAAAGTTAATCTCAGTCATCAAAATTATTCTCTAAGTCACCTTCGTTCATCAAAGAAGCTTTCCAAGACAATTTTTCTCATCAAAATACTAATACTAATGTCGTCAAAAGTTATTCTCAGAGATATTAAAAGTTAATCTCGGTCATCAAAGTTATTCTCTAACTCACATTTGTTCATCAAAGTTCTCTAAGACATCAATGTTGTTATCTAAGACATCAATGTTGTTCTCTAAGACATCAATGTTGTTCTCTAAGACATCAATGTTGTTCTCTAAGACATCAATGTTGTTCTCTAAGACATCTTCAGGCATAAAATATCTCCTCAAAATGTAACTAGTTCAGCCTTTCATATCAAACTTGCACTGCTGTTAAAATATATATCTAACCTAACCTATT